>NC_054499.1:21182220-21434933 GCF_017639515.1 Carcharodon carcharias
GGGAAGCACCTCCCTTCCACAGGAGCCAGCAGAGCTTGTCAAGGGAAGCGGGGGCTGGGGCAGTCGCCGGGGTAGCGAGGGAGAACGGACAAGGTAGGCTGGCGCTCACTCAGCAGGACCGGGAAGAGAACCCCACAAATACCGACACGGGAATAAATGTGCCCTCAGCAAGGTTCGGCCTCTGATCTGGACAAGCGACTCACCTCCTTGCTACCCCTGGCACCCCCTCCCCGCCCAGCTCCTCCTTTTCCCATGGATCAGTGCTGGGCACAGAGTTAGTGCCCCGGCCGGTGTATCGAGGAGGGAGGCAGGAGCTGTCCGCTCAGCCATCGAGGGAGGTGATCGGCAAGCACCAGCCCCCACCGCCCCCCCACCCCCACCCCCCACCCCACCCCCCGGTGGCTGCTATCGTTTCAATTTACGTGGGGGACTCTCACCAGCTTCTGTCCAATTCTTCCTCCCAACAGATAAACGCCGCTGGTAGTTAAATCCCAAATCTCAGACATTGCGAAAGCTGTTTTCCCCAAACAGAAGCGTGTCACGCGCCCCCACTTCCTCTCTCTCTATCTGAGCTCCTCCGACAGGCGACGTCCTGGGGCTAAGCACCAGAGACGAGACTCGTCTCGTGACAGCATGTGGACCGGCTCATTTGAAAACTTGGGGGAGAAATCCAGAAGGGGCTGGGGGGTGGGGGGGTGGGTGTTGGTGGTGCAAGTCGACGAGAGTTGGAAAGAACTCTGCCCAGGAGGTGCTGGGTGGTTCCTGACACGGGGGGGGTGGGGGGTGAAGGTGCGAGACGCAGAGATCACGGCAAAGAGGGGCCCCGTGTGTCACTGCTAAACGCCGCTCAGTGAATGGCCCGCGGCTAATGAAGGGTTAAGGGTTGTAACTGTGAGGAATGAGGAGATGCCCCGAGGTTAGGTTTCAGTCTCAAATTTCACAAAGGCCAGGCTCACGTCTCACATCCTGTGAAGCATCGCGGATGGACTCAGGGGTGGGGGATGGGGCAGGCTGGAGTTGGGGGGTGGGGGGGAGGCCGGAGAGGGGGGTGGGGGGAGAGGCTGGCTTCATAAAGTTTTCAAAGTCCGTGGGCCTGGAGTGGGTCCAGGATCCAGGCCGGTATTCCCGCTGTCAGAGGCTGTGGGAACGTGGGACAGTCAGAGGGAAAACCATTAAATGTGTGCACCCACCCCCCCCCTCCCCACCTTGGGTGGAAGTGGAGACCACTGCCTCGAAGGGGATTTCTCTCCCCCCCACAACATACCCCACACCACCCAAAACCCATCTCCCCACCTTCCACCCACCTCCATCCCACCCCACACTCATTTCCATTCCCCCCCACATCTCCATTCCCCCCCCACACCCATCTCCACGCGCCCCCCACACCCAACCCCACCCCCCCCACACACATCTCCACCCCCCCCACACCCATCTCCAACCCCCCACACCCATCTCCAACCCCCCACACCCATCTCCACCCCCCCCCCACACACATCTCCACCCCCCCGACATCCATCTCCACCCCCCACACCCAACTCCAGCCCCCTCACACCCATCTCCACCCCTCACACCCATCTCCACCCCCCCCACACACATCTCCACCCCCCCCACACCCATCTCCAACCCCCCACACCCATCTCCACCCCCCCCCACACACATCTCCACCCCCCCGACATCCATCTCCACCCCCCACACCCAACTCCAGCCCCCTCACACCCATCTCCACCCCCTCACACCCATCTCCACCCCCCCACACACATCTCCACCCCCCCGACATCCATCTCCACCCCCCCACACTCAACTCCAGCCCCCCCACACACAACCCCACCCTCCCCACACACATCTCCACCCCCCTCACACCCATCTCCACCCCCCCATACCCATCTCCATCCCCCCCACACATACATCTCTACCCCCCAGACCCATCCCCTCCACACCCATCTCCCCCCACACCCATCTCCACACCCCCCCACCCATCTCCCCCCCACACCCATCTCCACTGCCCCACACCCATCTCCCCCCCACAACCCCCATCTCCCCCCCACACCCATCTCCACTGCTCCACATCCATCTCCATCCCTCACACACATCTCCACCCCCAACACCCATCTCCCCCCCACACCCATCTCCACTGCTCCACACCCATCTCCATCCCCCACACCCATCTCCATCCCCCACACCCATCTCTCCCCCACACCCATCTCCATCCCCCACACCCATCTCCATTCCCCACACCCATCTCCCCCCCAACACCCATCTCCACTCCCCAACACAGATCTCCATCCCCCACACCCATCTCCATCCCCCACACCCATCTCCATCCCCCACACCCATCTCCATCCCCCACACCCATCTCCACATCCTCCCACAACATCTCCACTCCCTCCACACACCCATCTCCATCCCCTCCACTACACACATCTCCACCACCCCCCACACACACATCTCCATCCCACCCCCCACACATATCTCCATCCCCCCACCACACCCATCCCCAGCCCCCACACATCTCCACCCCCTCCAACAACATCTCCATCTGCCCCCCCCACTACACCCATCTCCACCCCCCCATTCCTCCACATCTGCAGCTTCCCTCTCTCCCCCCTGGCCCCCGGGGTGTCCTGGCCAATATTCATTCACTCAGTCAGCCACCAAAATGGGTTGTCTGGCCATTAATTTAATGCTGGTTTGCAGGAGCTTGCTGTGCACAAATTGGCCATTGCAACACTTCCCCAAGTACTTCATTGTGACCGACAGGAGGTAAATGGAAACGTTTGTCTTTCCCAGCTTGCTGGCTAGACCCGGCTGGGGACCTCATCGGGTTAGGTCATTTAGTTGGCCACAGTCTCCTTGGCGATGGGAATACTGGGCATGGACTCCGATTCCTGAACTTTTATCAACAATTCCTGGAAACGTGGACATGGAGTGCAGCCAGGACTGGGATCTGTAATCTTGACACTCAGACAAATAATCCACCCACACCTACTGAAATGAGAAAAAAATGACCAACTCTTTGCTCTTATGGTTGTTCAATGCTCTGTTTGGCTGTGGTATTTTTCCACATTATAACAATGCCCACACTTCAAAACTACGCCATTAGCTACAAAACCCTCTGGGAGGCCCCGAGGTCATGAAAGGTGCTATATAAACACAAGTGCCATTGTCTTTCTATCTTGGACACAAAGCATTAATGATCTTCAAGCACATTGTAAACGCCCTGGCCCAGAAACGGCTTAGTTTTGGCAGCCCGATTTTGCACAAGGGGCCTACAAGCCAGTGTTGGGCCCTCCCTATATGGAAACGTAAAGGGGGCCTAATTCCTGCTTCAGTCACGGCCTCTGGATCCCCCTCTTCCTATCTTCACCTATATGGCAGGCAGCGCACTCTCGCCACCAGAGGGCGTGTGTCTCATCCGCCATGTTGAATGCTTTAGGTGCCCAATATCCTCCTGAAAAATCGAGCGTGTCCCAATCAAATTTCCAAACCAACAACTTAATATAAGGGGTGAACTTTCACCTTGGCTTGTTCCTGTTTTAATGGCGAGGGGCACGGAGCGGAGGAGGGAGGGACAGATGAGATGGGGGGGTGGTGGTGGTGGGCGGGGGTATGATGGGATAGGTTGGATATCCATGCCATCCTGCCAAGGATGCGTAAGGCAGCTCTTGATGGAGGGGGCCATCTTTTGGCTCGGACGTTAAACTGAGGCCCCCTCTGCTCTCTCAGGCGGAAAGAAATGTTCCACGACGCCATTTTGAGAAAACGGGCAGCGGTGGGGGGATTGGGGGAGAGGGGGTGTGGCGATCTCCTGGGGACAACATTGATCCCTCAGCCAACATGGTTTAATGAGAAAAAAAGCAAAACGGGTCATTATCGCTTGCGGTTGTGGGATCTTGCTGTGCGCAGTTTGGCTGCCGTGCTTCCCAGCTTACGGGTATGAGAAAAAGAAAAGAACTCGGTTGGCTGTGACGCGCTCTGGGCTGGCGAAGGCGGCAGCCAAGCGGTGCACAGCAAGATCCCGCAGTCAGCAATGGGACAAATGATCAGATAAGCTGTTTTGACACTGCAGGTTGAAGGACGAATACCAGGGCGTGGGACTCCCCCGCTCTCCTTTGAACAGTGACCGTGGGGTTACTTTTAAAGAAATCTGTGAGGGGGTCCTCTGCAGCACTCCCTGACTACCGGCACCAGGAGAGTCAGCTCTGCTTCCGGCTCACTGGGGTTTCTGGTGCAGGAATGGGGAGGCACAATGGGTGGGAAATCCGAGAGTGCGGGCTGGTGCTTTTACCCTTTGGGAAAGTCCATGGCCTGCCAAAGTAGGTGGTGCGGAGATCACGGGAGGGAAAATGTGGAAGAAGGGTTGCTTCTCATAGCGAGAGGTTTACCGGGTCGCTTGAGGGGCTGAATGGCCTACTCCAACTCATTTCTTTTTCTATTCTCAAGTTATTGCGCTGCAAATAAAAAAAATTGTTTGTCTGTTCTTGTGGGTGGGAGGGTGCAGGGGTGGGTGATGTTGAGAGGAGGGTGGTGTTGTTTCTGATGAAAATACTCCTGCTCCTCTTGGCCCACAAGCAGTGCTGTAAATCGCCGCTCACCAGCCTTTCTTTACCTGACGATTAGCCCGAGGCTTAGGGAAAACCCAGTCGACAGCTGTTAAAAAAAACAGAAAGGTGGTCGGCATGCAGCCTCCCGATTGAAAACATTCCAATGACTGACCCGCCTCCTTGGAGTGGATTGACTGCCCGTACTTGACCCGCTTCCGTTACACAGGAATTGGAGGGATTTGAGGAAATTTTGACTTCCACCCAACCCAAACCCACCACTTTTTGGCAACACATGTATTCCCTTTGTTCAGCAAGTCTCCGGAGAGGGACTTGAACCCACAACCTTCCGACTCAAGGGAAGTATTCTACCTGTGATCCACGGCTGACCCAGAGGAGGTTATAACCGGAATACCCACCTCAAACAATTCCCCCTCTCCGGCCTAGCGGAACCGAGAGCCTAACCAGAGTCCTCACTTCAGGCACAGGAATTATTAGCTTTGGACTTCCTCCTCAGTGAACCTTGTGTGCGTATCCCTTCCAGGTCACGCACCCTTGCGGGGGCATCCGGAATGGACCAGCTTTGGGCGAGGTGTGTGCTGGGGAAGAGGTGACTGAATTCAGACACAAACAATTATCCCTTTATGAGCACACAGGCCATTCAAATTTGCTTATAAAACGGGCGAGCAATAGGTAAATTCCTGGAATAAATTTTCATGATGCAAAACGCAGAGGAAAGAAGGGTGGAAAAATTCAGAGAAAATTCTACTCTGAACTTGCGCAACCCTCCCCTGCCCTCCTCACAACATCACCCTCCCACACTCCGCCCCACAAGAATAGGCAAACAAATTATTTTTTACATAGCACAATAACTCAACAGGAAAATTAGGAGTTAGAGTAGGCCATTCGGCCCCTCAAGCCTGCTTCACCATTCAACAAGATCGTTGCTACACAAGATCTTCTACCTCAATGCTAGCCCCTGCCTGCTCTCCATCTGACCTTGATTCCTTTGGTGAACTAAAATCTATTGATCGCAGCCCTTTAAATATATTTAATGTTGGAGCATCCACAACCCTCTGGGGTAAAGAATTCCAAAGATTCACAATCCTTTGAGTGAAGAAATTTCTCCTCATCTCAGTCCCTAAATGATCGGCCCCTTATCCTGAGTTTGTTCCCCCTGTTCTAAACTCCCCAGCCCAGGGGAGGGAACAAGCTCTCAGTGTCCACCCTGTCAAACCCCTCCAGAATCCTTTGGCCAGGAAATTTACCATGTCGGGCACAGAGATGCCTCAGGGAACTGAAAGCATTTTGAAAATAAAGAATTTAAGAACGTTAATAACATGTCCCCTCTTGTGACTGTCGCATGGTCAGGGGCAGGTTAGAAACTAGTTTGAAAATGTTTTTTAAAAAAAAATCACTGATCGAACACTCATCGCGGCACGCGGATCAGGTTCGACAAAAAATCCAAAGGCCGCTTGGCTTTTTCGCCTGCCCACCAACCGGAAGGTTGGACCGGCGGTGAAAAATTGTGTTTAATTATTACATTAATGGCCTGAATGGGCCTGTTAATCATCCGTGGGCACACTGCCAACTCCCGTGGGCCCTCACCAACCGAAATATCTTGCAACTGCGCGATGACATTGGGGCACTCTCCCCAAACCATCACGCGCCATTTTTACCCTGGCGCAGGTCGGGTACATGCCAGCCCAACCAGTGCCGTATTCTGCCCCATTCCTTTCAATGAGATCGCCTCTCATTCTTTTAAACTCCAGGGAATAGAGGCCTAGTTTACCCAATCTCTCCTCATGGGGTAATCCCCCCCTCACCCCAGGGACCTGTGGTGCCCTCCCGCTAGAGGGCAAGTATCTCCTTCCTCAGGTAAGGGCAGCTGCACACACTGTGCCTGGTGTGGCCTTGCCAATGCCCCAGCTAGACTTTCTCACTCAGGCACAGGGGGGTTATGTACTGACAGAGCTCATTTTCGTGGGGGTTCCTCACCACAGAGTCCGCGTACCCTTTGGTGGAATGTTTGACAACAATGGATTTGGGAATCATTCCCTGCTTCCAGGCGGGACCTGAGCTCATGTGCCTCGGTGTGCCCTCTTAGAGAGTACTTAACTGACCCGTCAGTCACCACCCGCTTTACTAACCGTGGGTTTACTTGGCTCTCAACTCTTTTCTCCATCGTGTCAGCCATGGCTCAGTTGGTCACGCTATTGCCTCTGAACCATACGCATCTGGGTTCAACTCTCACTGCAGAGCTTGAACGTGAGTCCCCCTTCCGGTGCCAGTACCGAGGGGAGTGCTGCACTGTCAGAGGTGCTGCCTCTCAGCTGCGATGTTAAAGTGAGGCCCCATCTCCCAGCCTGCTCAGCCCTATGGCGAAGAGTTGGGGGAAGGGCTAGGGGAAACATGTGGGGAAAGGGTGCTCTCCCCAGTGTCCTGGACAATATTTATCCCTCAAATCAACAGGACTGAGAAAAAAAAAAAGAGATGATCGCTGCTTGCAGGAGCTTGCTGTGCAAATAGCGACTTTTGACACTAAAACAGTGACTCTACTACCAAAGGAGCCATTCGTTGGCTGCCAAGCCCTTCAGGAGGTCGTGAGAGGAGCAGTTGGCCAGGAGGTAAATCAGGAGCTTCCCGGAGTTCGTCCCAGAGGTAATGGTCTCCAGAGAGCTGCAAGGACCCAGCGCCTTGTAGCAAACCGGAGAAAGCAGTTCCCAGCTGTGTTTGCATTCCACAGTCCGTCTTCAGGGTAACTCTGAACTTCCGAGGTATTGTGAATGGGAGCTTCCTGTGAGCTTGGGTCCTAAGCCAACAAATCTTAGTGAAAGGCAAAAACAGAATCAGAAATACCTGGAAAAACTCAGCAGGTCTGGCAGCATCGGCTGTTTCTGTTTTGGATTTCCAGCATCCGTAGTTTTGTTTTTGCTTTCATCTTAGTGAAAGGCAAATCCGACTGACAACGACATTCTCCAGTCAACCAGCCATTTCAGTTTCGTGGGCCTCACCTCTAACCCAGTCTGTAGATCCTCATTGATTTGAAGGCTAAGTGCTCTCTGCTTGCTGCTGAACTGACTGATATCATCTCACAATGACTAGTAATGTGGCCAATTAGATCTGAATAATGAATGAGTGAGTTGTCCAGGCCAAGGATTGACTAAAAACAAAAAAACTGCGGATGCTGGAAATCCAAAACAAAAACAGAATTACCTGGAAAAACTCAGCAGGTCTGGCAGCATCGGCGGAGAAGAAAAGAGTTGACGTTTCGAGTCCTCATGACCCTTATAGCCCTCGATGGAGACCTGACTGACAGCAATTCACAAGAGTCAGCCTGCAGAGGGGAGGACACCCAGACTTAGAGAGCTCCCAGTCCAGCGGCAGGTTAAACTCGAGCTCAGAGTAAATGAAAAAGGACGAGGAAAGGGCAACGAGAGAGAGGGAGAGAGAGACAGACAGAATGACAGACAGTGGGAGGGAGAGAGAGAGAGAGAGAGAGAGAGTGACAGAGACAGAGATTGGGGGGTGGGGAGGAAGAGAGAGACAGACAGGGAGAAGGAGAGACAGAGACAGACCGACAGGGAGAGAGAAAGAGAGAGAGAGACAGGCAGGGGGAGGGAGGGAGAGAGAAAGAGAGAGAGCGACAGAGACAGAGAGGGGGAGGGGGAGGGGGAGTGAGAGAGACAGACAGAGAGGGAGAAGGAGAGAGACAGACAGACAGACAGGGAGAGAAAGAGAGACAGACAGACAGGGAGAGGGAGAGAGAGACAGACAGACAGACAGGGGAGAGAGACAGACAGACAGACAGGAGGAGAGAGACAGACAGACAGGGAGAGGGAGAGAGAGACAGACAGACAGACACAGGGAGAGAGACAGATGGAGAGAGAGGGAGAAGGGGTGAACGAGAGAGGGGGAGCAAACCGGAGAGACAGGGTGAATGAGATAGAGTGTGAGAGTCAGCTGGAGGTAGAAGGAAAGCACAGCAAGATTCCATGAACAGCAATGAGATAACGACCCAGATCATCCAGTGTTCTTTCGGAATTTTGGATGAGGAAAAGTCCTATAATAGTATCTTACAGCCAGGGCCTCCTCCCAGCCCACCTTACACTGATCGTGTGGTGCTGTCACTCGGAGAGGAACCTGGAGATCGGGCTCAGGGGTGAGTATACTACTCCCTGAAGCACCGATATCTCCTGATGAGGCTGGAGTATTCAGACCCATCAACTTGAAATCGTCAGCCCCTTCAGCGTTTATGTCCCAGTCAGAAGCTCAGACTGATATGTTTCCACTTTCACTGCTACTCCCCCCCCTCACTCAAATGCTGTCTTAAAGCCTGTGTCGGGAATCAGGCCACACAACTCTCCCATCCCTCTTCAACACTCATCTACCTTTTTGCCCCTTTGAAACACCTTTTACCCGACTGAGGGTACTTACACTAGACTTTTCTAATTTGCTGGTTAGGCCTCAGCTGGAGGATTGTGTCCTAGTTCTGGGCCCCGCACCTTAGGAAGGATGTCTAACGCCTGGGAGAAGGTGCGGAGGAGATTTACCTAGAATGGGACCAGGAATGAGGGGCTTCAGTTCATCTGGAGAGAGACTGGAGAGGCTGGGATTGTTCCCCTTGGAGCAGAGGAGGTTAAGGGGGAGATTGAATCGAGGCGTTCAAAATCACGAGGGGTTTGGACAGAGTGAATAAGGAGAAACTGTTTCCAGTGGTGAGAGGGTCGGTAACCAGAGGGACACAGGTTGAAGAGAATCGGGAAAAGGACCAGAGGGCGGGGGTGGGGGAAGATGACGTGAATGTTTTTTTTTACACAGTGAGTTGTTGTGTGGATCTGGAAGGCGCTGCCTGAAAGGGCGGTGGAAGCAGATTCAGCAGGAACTTTCAAAATGGGGGAATTGGAGAAAATACTTGAAGGGGGAAAATTTGAAAAATTCTGGAGAAAGAACAGGGAGGGGTGGGGGGGCGGGGGGGAGTTCGGGGGCAGGGTGCTGGGGGTGTGGGATGGTGGAAGGAGTAGTGGATAGCTCTTCCAGAGAGCTGGCGGAACAGGGACGATAGGCCCAGTGGATTGGAAAATTGCAAATATAACACCTCCGTGCAAGAGAGGAGGGAGCCAGAAAGCAGGAAGCCTCAGTCATTGGGAAATGCTCAAGTCTGCATCATGATGGAATATGTTAGGCTAAGTCCCGTAAAGGGTTAACTGTAATAGTCTGATGGCAGAGAAAAAAGTGACATATACTCATGTGACCCTAGAGTCTAGGGGAAAGCAGCATCAAAGGAAGTTAGTGTAAGGGAGTTGTCTCTTTACTGTAACCTATTTACAGTTAAGTTAGAGCATTTGCCTCTGGCAGTCTTTGAGAGTTATTGAACATACTCCAAAACAGCAGCACAATAATAAATGGTGGCAAGCGGTAAAATAAAGGGTGATAGAAAAATCTCTACCTCTGCTGGAGAACTTCGAAAAAGTTGCAGGCATCATCAGTCACAAAGTGTTGAGCGAGAACATGATCAGATCTTTGACAGGTGGAACAGGTTTGGATCAGAGATCAGTCGAGATTTGGAGTGGAGAAATTGCACAAGATCTTACGGCTGAACAGGGCACAGTAAGAAGGAACAGGAGAGCTTTGATTGCAATTGAGCAACAGAGTGAAAACCAGAGACCAGAGGGATGGCAATCATCAGAAATGAAAGAAGACACTGAAGCAGGTGATCACAAAACATCTCCTCATTCAAATTCTGTTTAGAGGAGCAGCAGCAAAATGAGGATATTTTATTCCCTACAGGCGAGGAGAATGAGGTACAGTAGACTGGTGAAGACACCAAAATGCTTCTTGGTGTGACAGAAGGTGAGAATTTCAAAGGACTGGAGGGAGGAGAAAGAAGGGATAAGAAGAAGAGTACATGGAGATGAGAAAGAAATGCAGCACTTATGTAAGAGAGCAAAAAGAGGCTACATTATGAAACTTCAAGACACAGAAATGTTCAGATAGATGAGGAGACTGAAGCATTGCGTTTCCAGCATTGTCAGGAACGTTCAATTCTGAACAGAAACTTGGAGGGGGGAGATGTAGTATAGTGGAATATGTTAGACAAAGTCTATTAAAAAAATAACTATAATAGCTCATGGTGCCATGGAAGGAAGTGACATATACTCGTGATCTGAGCATCTAGGAGAAAGCAGCATGAAAGAAGCTAGTATAAGGAAGTGTTCTCATAACTGTAAATATGTTACAATAAATTTAGAGTGTTAGCAGCTGCCAGTCTTCAGGAGTTATTGAACCTTCCCCAACCCAACAACATGATAATATAGAATCCATTATCCAAGAGGTAGTAGCAGACATTCAGAAAATCATAATTCAATCAGGCAGAGTCAACATGGTTTTGTGAAAGGGAAATCATGTTTGTGACAAATTTATTAGTGTTTTTTGAGGATGTAATAAGCAAGGTGGATAAAGGGGAACCAGTAGATATGGTCTACTTGGATTTCCAAAATGCATTTGATAAGGTGCCACATCAAAGTTTACAACACAAAATAAGAGCTCATGGTGTTGGGGGGTGACATATTAACGTGGATAGAGAACTGGCTGAGATAAAGAGTAGGGAGAAAAGGATCATTTTCAATATGACTAACTGTACCCAATGGAATAACTCAGGGAATCAGTGCTGGGGCCTCATCTATTTGAGTAATGACTTGGTTGAAGGGACCGACTATATTGTAGCCAAATTTCTGACAATGCGAAGATAGGAAAGTAAGTTGTGAGGAGGATACAAAGAGTCTGCAAAGAGATATACTTGTGAGTGGGCAAAAAAATGACAGATGGGGCATAATGTAGGGAAATGTGAACTTGTGCATTTTGGCAGGAAGAATATAAAAGTAGAATATTATTTAAATGGAGAGAGACTGCAGAATGCTGTGGTACAGAGGGATCTGGGTGTCCTTGTACATGAATCACAAGAAATTAATATGCAGCTGCAGCGAGTGATTAGGAAGGCAAATTGAATGTTGGCCTTTATTATAAACAGAGATGGAGTATAAGAGTCAGGAAGTCTTGCTACAACTGTACAGGGCATTGGTGAGACTGCACATGGAGTGCTGTGTATGGTTCTGGTCTCCTTACTTAAGGAGGGACATACTTGCATTGGAAATAGTTCAAAGGAGGTTCACTTAGCTAATTCCTGGGATGAAGGGGTTTGTCTTATGAGGAAAGGTTGAGCAGGTTGGGCCTGTACCCATTGGAGTTTAGAGGAATGAGATAATGAAACATATGAGATTCTGAGGGGAGGGGGCTTGACAGGGTGGATGCTGAGAGAATGTTTCCCCTCATGGGGGGGGAATCTAGAACTGAGGGGGGTGGACACAGTTAAAGAATAAAATCTCCTATTTAAGATGGAGATGAGGAGGAATTCTCTCTCTCAGAAGGTGGTTAAGACTCAGCCATGATCTTACTGACTAGCAGAGCAGGCTTGAGAGGCCAAATGACCTACTCCTGCTCCTCATTTGTATGTTCTTAAATATTTGCTTTGGCTCCGGCCTAGCGAGGGCACAAAAGGCCTCTTGCCTGCAGTGATCAGATGGTCATACGTATGGCCAGAATATCAAGTAGCGAATTCTGTAAAAGAATACGCCAGCAATAAACTATTTAAGGGGATATTTGCTTCTCACAGTAGGCAGCCTGGCTGAAATTATAACTCAATCCCCACGCCCCCACCCCCTGACCACCCCTCCCACATCCACCGTACGGTGCTCCGGGGAAACAACATCAACTCTTTCTGTCTCCCTCCCTTTCAATACAAGCCGACCTGGGATTTTATTTTATTTTTTGTTCCAATAGAGTATTTTTTTAAGCAGCGTTTATGGTTCCCGTACAAGAACCAACTTGTCAACCCGACAGCAAAGATGAGCCATGCACTCCGACGCGCACAGAATCATATCTAGGATCAGTTCGAGCAAGAAACTCCACGGAGCTGAAACTTCCTGGAACACTCTCTGCAGCTTCCATGCCAAAGGCTTTTATCGAGAGCACATCAGCTATACCCGAGAACTGGTTTCTTGCACTTATGCTGCACCGGAGGCTATTCGGCCCATCGTGCCTGTGTCGGCTCTTTGTCAGAAAGACCCATCTGGTTCACTAATGCCCTTTAGGGAGGGAAATCTGCCCTCCTTACCCGGTCTGGCCTACAAGTGACTCCAGACCCACAGCAATGTGGTTGACTCTTAATTGCCCTCTAGACAAGGGTTAGGCATGGGTAATAAATGCTGGCCTGGCCAGCGATGCCCACATCCCATGAATGAATTTTTTAACAAGTCCCATTTGCCCCCTGCTCATCCCCCCCCACCACAGCCCTGCAAATTTTTCCCCTTCAAGGGTTTCTCCGATTCCCTTTTGAAAGTTCCTATTGAATCTGCTTTTTTTATATTCATTCATGGGATGCTGGCTAGGCCAGCATTTATTGCCCATCCCTAACTACCTTTGAGAACTGAGAGGCTGGTTAGGCCACTTCGGGGGCAGTTAAGAGTCAACCACATGGCTGTGGGTCTGGAGTCACATGTAGGCCAGACCAGGTAAGGAGGGTGGATTTCCTTCCCTAAAGGGCATCAGTGAACCTGGTGGGCTTTTATGACAGTCGACAATGGTTTCATGGTCACCATTAGGCTTTTAACTCCAGATTTTTATTGACTGAGTTCAAAATTTAACCGTCTGCCATGGTGGGATTCAAACCCAGAGCATTACACCGGGTCTCTCGATTACTAGTCCACCGCCCTTTCAGGCGGCACCTTTCAGATCACAACCACTCGCTCTGCAAAACAAAACACTCATCTCACCTCTAGCTCTTAGTCCAAATGGATTAAATCTGTACTCCTCTGGTCCCTGACCCTCCTGTCACTGCAAACTGCTTCTCATTATTTACCCTATCAAAACCCTTCATCATTTCAACGCACCAAATTGGTTCTTGGCTCGTAACAGTCAGGAGCAGAACCTTGGCTGTTCCTCACCCAAAGGTGTTGAGACAAGTTGTGGTAGCCCGATTTCTGTCTTCATTCTCATCGACAAACTTGTATATTTATGTCCTGGTCCATTAATTAAAAGAATGAGCTGAGAAAGCCAAACCCAGGAATTATTATCATTTTTCCTAAATAGTTGAGGACTATGACAGGGAAACGCTCCTCCTTTGCGATTATCAATAACTACTTGTGTTTACAAGCATCCCAAGGTGCTTGATGGATAATTAGACAAGATTTGACCCCTGAGACATATGAGGAGATATGAGGCTCAGGCCACCAAAATCTCGGCCAAGGAGGTTGTTTTTAAGGAGCATCTTAAAGGAGGAGAGAGAAGAGGAGAGGCTTAGAAAGAGAATTCCAGAGGAGACAACAGTGAAGCAAAGGTGGTGGTGGATGCACAAAAGGCCAGAATTTGAGGAGTGCAAAGGTCCCGGAGGACTGGCGGAGGTTAGAGAGACATGGGTGATGGAAGCTGCTGTCTAAGAACTCATGGATGTTCTTTAAGTTGTGTTTAGGGCTAGGCATGTAGTGAGAGTAGAAGGTGGAATGGGGAAAAGGGGATAGTGAGCCAGTTTGCATTCATCTACAGAGGTACGAAAATGTTCAACCTAACATCTCACATTCTGAATGCACACACCTCTACCCAAGCAGCACCAATTCTCAAAACCTACCCTGCAGTTCAAAATCTCTCAGAGCTGCTGTTAGAAGGTTCACCCTCAACTATCATCTGTAGAAAATAGATACGATAAAAAACAGCTCTCATAGGAACAGAAGGAGGCCATTCAGCCCCACTAGCCTGTTCAGCCATTCAATTAAAGTTAGATCAGTATCTCATCTCCATTTGCCAATCTTGGTTCCCAATTACCCAACAAAAGTCTATTGACCCCTATTTTGAAACCGTAGAGGAAGTTATTTCTCTGAATGTACATCATCATTCAGTCAGAGGGTGGTAGGTTCATCAGGGCACAGAAGAGACCATTCACCCATCGAGTCCATACTTGCTCTTTGTGGAGCAATCTAGTCAGTCCCATTCCCCCGCTCTATCCCAGCAAGTTTATTTCCCTCAAGTCCCCATTCAATTTCCTGTTGAAATCACTCATCGTCTCCGCTTCCACCTCCCTTGTGGGCAGCGAGTTTCAGGTCATCACCGCCCTCTGCGGAAAACATTCTTCCTCAAATCCTCCCTCCCACCCCGTGGCTCTTATCCAGAATCTTAAATCTGTGTCGCCTAGTCCTTGTACCATCAGGCAAGGGAACAGCTTTTCCTGTTGGTCTTATCCAAACTTGAAATCAAATCTCATCTTTATATATATTTATATCCCTTCAATCATCTTAAAAATCTCGATTAGATCACCACTTAATCTTCTATTCTCGAGGGGATATAAGCACAGCCTGTGCAACCCCTCATAATTTAACCCTTTTTAACCCCGGTATCATCCTGGTGAATTGGTGCTGCACACCCTTCAAGGCTGGTACACCCTCCCTGAGGTCCAGTGCTCAGAATTGAACCCAGTTACCCCAGATGGGGTAGTTTCGAAGTTTGATATAACTGTGACATGACCTCCATCCCACTGTATTCTGGCTCCCGAGATAAAGTCCACCATTTTGTTAGCCTTTTCAATTATTGGTGCGCCCCTGGCCGCTGGGGAGGTCTTGTGGCGTAGTGGGTAGTGCCTGTGCCTCTGAACCCACAGCTCTGGGTTCAAGTCCCACTCCAGGGTTTGATGGCCAAGAAAGGTGGACGGAGAGTTGACCTGCAAATCCTTCCAACACACACCAGTGGAGGGTGGTAAGAGTGGGAGAGATTCCTGATCAGCCCATGTGATGGAAAGGATATTGGAACCTCTGTATTACCACAGCAACTCAGACTCTGAGCCTTCCATAACACACCACCAGGCCCACCAGATTTTGGTGATTTCTGAGCGCAGACCCCCACCCGGCCAGCTCTCTCTGCTCACCCGTCCCAGCTGCTTTTTCAAGCCAATTCTGTGGCCCAGGATTTCACAACGAAATGACAAACACATATATGCCCTTTAACTCTCCTTCCATGGAACCAGCCTTTATATCCAGAGCTCCATGATCTCCAGCATTTCTGGTTCGGAATCGGCTCCCTGCAGATCCTCACACCCCTCCCCACCCGCTTCAGCCCCACAATCTCTCTCAGATCTCGGCACTCCTCCAATTCCGGCCTCTCGAGCATCCCCCGATTTCTATCGCTCCACCATTGGCGGCCGGGCCTTCAGCTGCCTGGGGGCCCTAAGCTCTGGAATTCCCTCCCTAAACCCCTCCACCTCTCGCTCTCTCTCGCTTCCTCTCCGTCTCCATCAAGGCATTCCTTAAAACTGACCTCTGGCTTTTGGTCACTTGTCCTAATAGCTCTGCGTGGCTCGCTGTGACATGCTGACTGAGGGATGTTTCACTGTGTTAAAGGCGCTATATAAATGCAAGTTTTTGCAATGGAGCATAGAAGATACAATCAAGATATGGATTCCATAGGGTCATTGGAGAGAAAATAGTGGGGAAACCCAGAACAAGGGGGCAGAACCTTAAAATTAGAGCCAGGAATAATGGCAAGGGGAGCACTTCATCACACAAAGGGGTGTGGAAATCTGGAACTGCATCCCCGACAAGAAAGCTGTTGAGGCGGGAGTGGGGGAGGGGGAGGGGGTGGGGCTGGGGCAGTTGGAAATGTCAATTGGTCGCTTCCATACATAACAGAAATCGATGAAGGTATGAGGGGCAAGTTGGCTTGGTATTGGGAAAACACATCGAAAGGTATGACAGTAGGCCGGTAAAGGCTGGTGTTTAAAGAATTAATCCATTGTTTACAACAAGTACACATTCCTCTAAGGCACAGAATCCCAGCAGGAAAGGGTGAGTCAACCTTGGCTAACAAAGGAAGTCAAAGATTGCATTAGATCAAAAGGATGAGGCTCATAAAGTTGCTCAAAAATACAGTAGGCCCGAGGATTGGGAGCTTTTTGGAATTCAGCAAAGGAGGACCAAGAAACTGAGAAAGGAAGGGAGAATAGGAAATTAGTGTAAACGAGAGAGAAGTATAGAAACAGAACATGAAAGCTTCTATAAAAGTGTGTAAAAAGGGGAAAGAATAGCAAAGACAAAGGTGGGTCCATTACAGACGGGGACAGGAGAGTTTATCATGGAGAAATGGCAGAGAAACGAAATAATTACTTTGTGTCTGTCTTCACGGGGGACGATGTATCTCCCAGAAATAATAGCAAACTAAGGAACCGAGTGAGAAAGAGGAACTGAAAGGTATTAGTGTCCGTAAAAAAAAGTAATGCTGGGGAAATTAATGGGACTGAGAGCTGATAGACCCCTGGGTCCTGAGGGTCTACATCGCAGAGTGCTGAAAGAGGTGGCCGTGGGTGCATTGGTGGACATCTTTCAAAATCCTACAGATCCTGGATGCTACCTGCAGATTAGAAGGTGGGAGATGTAACCCCCACTATTGAAGGAGGGTGGAGGGCGGGGGGGGGGGTGCGGGGTTAAGGGGAAAGCCATTTAGGACTGAGTTGAGGGACAATTTCTTCATCTGTGAGTTAAGGGGGTGTGCAGGAGGAGAGGGGAACGATGTGTTGGGAAGGACAGGGGGTAGGGGAGGGGTGGAAGGTGGGTAAAGGGGAAGAGGAGAATTGGAATGGGGGAGGTGGGCGGGAAGAGGGTTCGAGGGAGGAGGGGTTGGGGAAGTGAGGCCAGTGGAGGGGTCAGGGGAGAGGGTTGGCGTTGGGGTTGGCAGTAAGGACAGGACAGGGCTTGCAGTGGCCCCACTACCCCTGCTTCCTGGTGCCAATTTGATCAGGCACCGAGTGCCCTTAAACAAGGGGCACTCCCCACCCCCCACGCCACCTCCCCACAGCACCCCCTTACCCCACCCTTCCCGAGAGCCCGAATGGGTTTACTTGCCACGCTCCCTGCATGGTGACTCCCCTGCACAACCCTCTCTCCCCCTCCGCTCTCACCAGGAGTGGCAGGATGAAACTCCAAAGTGGGCATTAACTGGCACGAGGTAGCAAGGCTCTCCCCAGGCCTTCCCACCATTAACTTAACTGGGCTGGAGGCGGGAAGGTTGTAGAGTTCCCACCTGCCACTCTCTCACCTGATTAAATGCCCACCCCCCACACACCCCTGCCATAAAATCCACTAACAATTCCGCCCTGGGTTTCAACAGCAGGTAGGCTGAAGCGGGATGGAGGTAAATACATCAATGACTGCTTTTGCATTCCCACCCCCCCCCCCCCCCCCCCCCAACCACCACCCTACACATCATTGATTCCGGGCTGGCAGAGCAGAGTTGAAGTTCAAGCGGACCCACATCCTGCTGCACTTTCAGTGTGACTATTTACTTACAGACGTCTGCTGTGAAAAGAGCACCCGCGCAGCTGTCAGCTTTCTCGAAGAAGCTGGTCGAGCGAGGGCAGGGAGTGAACTACAAGAGCGGAAGCGATTATACTGGCACCTTGGGCTAGGTAAGCCAAGCCAATGAGAAAGTGCAAGATGATCCTATGAAGTTCCTGCTACTGATCAGCATTCAGCCAAAATTCCCACCCGCATCTGTGGATTGGCGG
The DNA here is from genome assembly GCF_017639515.1 of Carcharodon carcharias. NCBI lineage: Eukaryota > Metazoa > Chordata > Chondrichthyes > Lamniformes > Lamnidae > Carcharodon > Carcharodon carcharias. The sequence continues at coordinate 21,200,359 of NC_054499.1, forward strand.
AGGCAGGAATGTCCTGCGATGCTTTCTACGGGCAAAGAGCCTGCCATCACCCATCCCCAACTGCGTGCCTACTTTAAGGGAAGGGCACTGGAGGGAATCCAGCCTTTCAGTAAATATCTAACCCTCCACAAGCAGGGAGAGAGGGAGAGAGAGGGGAAGAAAGCCTACCAGAGAAAATCGACCTTACCCCTTCTGCCTCCCCCAGGCAGGGCTTCGGCAACAGAAGGGTTAAAACAGCACTGAGAAAAGCAGGGAACCTTCTCCCACTGGCCCATCCCCCCCGGTCCCATCCCAGCGTGCCAGCAAACCTGGATTGCTCGTGACCCTGTGTAATTAAGAGCAGATTCCTTCACTCTCTCTCTCTCTCTGACACAGCTTGGTTTTAAATCTCTCCACGGCCTCACCACCCCCCAGCCTATCTCTGTAACCTCCTCCAGCCCCGACAACCCACCGAGAACTCTGCGCCCCTCCAATCCCGGCCTTTCCACATCCCCCGATTCCCATCGATCCACCACTGGCGGCCATGCCTTCAGCTGCCTGGGGGCCCTGAGCTCTGGAATTCCCTCCCTAAACCTCTCCGCCCTCTCTCTCCCTCCTTTAAGAGGCTCCTTAAAACCTACTTCTTTGACCAAGCTTTAAGTCGCCTGTCCCTTATGTAGCACAGTGTCAAATTATGCCTGATACTGCTCAACATGTGTTGTTAGGTTGTGCTAACCTGAATACAAATTGGTGTTACTGAATAGTGACAGAAACACACACTGGACAACAGCACAGACAGTTCAGGTTATTGCAAACACTTAGGAAAACTGTCAACAATTGTTTGTAAAAAATAACCTTCCAGGTAACTTACTCATCCGCCTGGCTGAATTCCAATGAGGCTCCTGTTCAGGGAGGTTGAGAGTCAGTTGCAAATGACAGGCAAATTCCTTTCCAGATTCCTAACACAGTCCTGGCTGTACCAATTTAGCCCTCTGGAGGGGCAGGAAGTGCTTTGATTGATGTCTGCGCCTTAATTACAAAGACTCCAGTGAGCTGCGTCTGCAGAGGGTGAACTGAGAGCAAGGCAGCCAGCAGAGCGCAAACTGCCCCCAAAGTAGCTGCACCTCCGCTACAGCCAGAAAGCAGGACACGCCTGGATCTATCCACTGGGCGGACGGTGAGAGATTTAAAGAGACATAGTCTGCTTGGGGGGGTGGGGGACTGAAGCAGGCAGCAGAATTCGATTTGTGGGGATTAATGGAGCACTGTCAATGAGTTGAAAGCCAAGTTTACTTGGGAATATTTACAGTGTCAGTATGACACTATAACACCTTTCCCGACAACAGAGCCCCAGCCACTCCAGCTCAATGAAGTCCTCTTTTCTTTTGTGGAAGCGCTAGTAGTCTCTGTAATGCGACAGCCAACTTTTGCACAGCAAGATCCCACAAACTCCAAGTGCCAATGGCCAGGCCTGTCTGCTTTTGTGTTGCTTATTGGGTGATAAACCCTGGCCCTGGACACCCTCTGGGTGTCTCCCCTGTCCAGCCCCTTCAGATTCCCGAAGACCTCTCATTCCTCTAAACTCCAGAGAATAAAAATCCAATTTACTCTGCCTCTCATCACAGGGCAATCCCCTCATCTCAGGGACCAATCCAGTGAACCTTCACTGAACCACCTCCAATACAAGTACATCCTTTCTTTACCCTCACCCCTCTCTTCCTGAATTTTCTCAAAATCCCATCAGCCAAGCTTTCTGCCCCATCTCTCAATCTCTCGGTGCCCTCTATACCACAGTGGATCAAGAAGCAACTGTCATGACCACGGATCCCATCCCCAAATTACTTATGGACCTATTGAGGTTTTAAGAAAGACCTGTTTTTTTAAAAAAATGAACCTACAAGCAAAAGCTGGCTGGGACTGTAAAGTAACCACTTGCTGGAAAATTCCTATGTGGATTACACTTGACCAACTAGTCTAGAGAGAACAGCATGTCACACCTGAAAAGGTGTCAAGGCCTACTTCAGACAGATACACTTTGAAGAAAGAGATGCAACGTAAAAATTGAACTGTAATCTCCTGCGGTTGGGGAGATAAGGGAGGCCAATCACCATCTGAGCAGAAGCCATCCCCTGTTGAGTTATATCCCAGACTGTGGACATGATCTGAGTTGAAAGAAAGCTGTTTCAAGGCAAAATATATGGTTTTCCCTTCCAGGAATGCACAAGAAAAATGGTTAAAAGCCAACTGCAACTCTGGTCTCTGTGTGCTAACCTGTTGTTCTATTGTGTGCTGCTCATGTGTGTTGTGAAGGTCACAGCTGAAGAACATCAACCACGCATCCCTGAGCTTGCAGGTAAAATAATCTATCTCGGATTGCTGGAAGCAAGTCACAAGCCAGCAAAGCCACAGTCGAAAAGGAAACAGGACAACTCCTTTCAGCTAACCTGCAGAACCAAGAACCTCCAAATCCACTGCTCAACTGCCTAAGTCAGCTCTCCCGGAATCATCTAACTTAATGGACACAATGTTTCACAATCTATTTCTCATCGACAAACCAAAGACTGATTCGTATATCTTTTTTAACTTTTATTTTTGGACTCACTTCTCATTTCTAACCTATATTGCACTTTTATTATTTTTTCATGTGTTTCAGTAACTAATAAACTTACTTGTTCTCTGACTCAAGGTAGCCTGGTTAAGTTGGCTCCTTTTAAAACAGAAATACATTTGGGCTGGGAGGAAGGTATCCATGAGGGAAGGGATTCTTTTTAAATTAACCCGTTGCGATCAACCAAGGGGGCTGAATAAAGAAAGGGAGCCAATTCATCACTCCTCACCTGGGAGCGTAACAATTTGGGGGAACCTCGCCCAGGGACTGGTCATTACCCAGCTCACCCCCTGCTCTTCATGAGAGATCTCTGCGCTCCTCCAATTCTGGCCACTTGCACATCCCCATTGTTCCACCATTTGGAGGCTGTGCCTTCAGCTGCCTGGGGCCCTAAACTCTGGAAATCCCTCCCTAAACCTCTCCGCCTCTCTGTTCCTTTAAGATGTTCCTTAAAACTGACCTCTTTGACCAAGCTTTGGGTCACCTGTCCCTCATATCTCCTCATGTGGCTCGGGGTCATATTTTTGCTTTACAAAGCGCCTTGTGTGTTTTATCGTGTAAGGAGTGCTATACGAGTCCAAGTTGTTGTTATATGGGGAGCAGGAGGGAAGGTGGAGTCGAGGTCAAAGATCAAATACTGAATGGTGCAGCAGGCTCAAGGGGCCAAATGGCCTACTCCTGCTCCCAGTTCCCAGATTCTTAAATTGTCACTTCAAGCAAGTAACAGGTACGGAAAGCAACCTGAAGCTGTTTCAACGCAGGGAATGCCCTCGATTTAATTTTTAAAATTCATTCACAGGATGTGGGTGTCACTGGCTGGGCCAGCATTTATTGCCCATCCCTAACTGCCTCTTGAGAAGGTGGTGGTGAGTTTCTTCTTGAGCCGCTGCAGTACAAAGCACACCGAGAGATTGAGCGAGGAGGCAGAGAGCTTGTCCGGTGGGATTTTGAGAAATTTCAGGAAGAGGTGAAAAGGCAAAGGAAGGATATACTTGTATTGGAGGCGGTACAACGAAGGTTGACTGGATTGGTCCCTGGGATGAGGGAGTTGTCCTATGATGAGAGGCTGAGTAAATTGGGTTTATATTCTCTGGAGGTTAGAAGCAGGAGAGGCGATCTCATTGTAAAGTGCGTGTGTGTTTTATGATGTTAAGGGTGCTACAAACTTCTGAAGGGATTTGACAGGGTGGACGCTGGGAGATTGTCCCCCCCCCCCCGGGCTGGGGAGTTTAGAACACAGGGAACAGTCTCAGGATTAGGGGCTGATCATTTAGGGACTGAGATGGGGAGAAATTTCCTCACTCAAAGGGTTGTGAATCTTTGGGATTCTCTACCCCGGAGGGATTGTGGATGGTCCATTGTTGAATCCATTTAAGGCTGGGGTAGACAGATTATTTGTCTCTCAGGGAATTAAAGGACATGGGGAGTGGGCGGAAAAGTGGAGTTCAAGTCCAGGATTATCCATGATCGTTCTGAATAGCGGAGAAGGCTCGATGGGCCGAATGGCCTTCTTCTGCTCCTATCTCATGTTCTTAGGCCTGGGGATCGAGTCCCAGAGAGCAGAATCCACACTTCTGAAGGCGCTGTGACTAACTGAAAGATGAAACAGGCTGGTGCTCTTGTCTTTGGGAAAGAAATAGCTGAAATTTGATGGGAGGGAAGTTTTTCAAATTCAGAAAGGGCAGTCTACCTTCTCACGGGCAATTCGGGATGTCCGACAAATGCTAACCTCGCCAGTGACACTCTCATTCCTGAAAAAATTTCAAGGATACTTGGATAGGATGTTTCTACTTGTGTGACATGACAGAATTAGAGTTCATCTATGGAACATAGTCACTAACAAATTCATCAGAAAATTTAGGAGGAACTTCCTTACACAAAACTTGAATATGCCTAAGGGAAGCTCAATAAGTGGTTCTTTTAAAAATCATTCTTGGGATGTGGGCATCGCTGGCTAGGCCAGCATCTATTGCCCATCCCTAATTGCCCCTTGAGAAGGTGGTGGTGAGCTGCCTTCTTGAACCGCTGCAGTCCCTGTGGTGTAGATACACCCACCATGCTGTTAGGGAGGGAGTTCCAGGATTTTGACCCAGCGACAGTGAAGGAACGGCTGATATATTTCCAAGTCAGGATGGTGAGTGACTTGGAGGGGAACTTCCAGGTGGTGATGTTCCCATGTGTCTGCTGCCCTTGTCCTTCTAGATGGTAGTGGTCGTGGGTTTGGAGGGTGCTGCCTAAGGAGCCTTGGTGAGTTGCTGCAGTGCATCTTGTAGATGGTACACACACTGCTGCTACTGTGCGTCGGTGGTGGAGGGAGTGAATGTTTGTGGATGTGGTGCCAATCAAGTGGGGCTGCTTTGTCCTGGATGGTGTCGAGCTTCTTGAGTGTTGTAGGGGCTGTACTCATCCAGGAAAGCAGGGAGTATTCCATCACACTCCTGACTTGTGCCTTGTAGATGGTGGACAGGCTTTGGGGAGTCAGGAGATGAGTTACTCACTGCAGAATTCCTAGCCTCTGACCTGCTCTTGTAGCCACAGTATTTATAATTGCTATTCATTCACGGGATGTGGGCTTCACTGGCTGGGCCAGCATTCATTGCCCATCCCTAATTGCCTTTGAGAAGGTAGTGGTGAGCTGCCTTCTTGAACAGCTGCAGTCCATGGCTAGTCCAGTTCAGTTTCTGGTCAATGGTAAACCCCAGGGTGTTGATAGTGGGGGATTCAGTGATGGTAATGCCATTGAAAATCAAGGGGCGATGGTTAGATTCACTCTTGTTGGAGATGGTCATTGCCTGACACTTCTGTGGCGTGAATGTTACTTGCCACTTGTCAGCCCCAAGCCTGGATATTGTCCAGGTCTTGCTGCATTTGGACATGGACTGCTTCAGTATCTGAGGAGTCACGAATGGTGCTGAACATTGTACAATCATCAGCGAGTATCCCCACTTCTGACCTTATGATGGAAAGAAGGTCATTGATGAAGCAGCTGAAGATGGTTGGACCTAGGATACTACCCTGAGGAACTCCTGCAGTGATGTCCTGGAGCTGAGATGACTGACCTCCAACAACCACAACCATCTTCCTTTGTGCTAAGTATGACTCCAACCAGCAGAGAGTTTTCCCCCTGATTCCCATTGACTCCAGTTTTGCTAGGACTCCTTGATACCACACTCGGTCAAGTGCTGCCTTGGTGTCAAGGGCAGTCACTCTCACCTCACCTCAGGAGTTCAGCTCTTTTTTCCATGTTTGAACCAAGGCTGTAATGAGGTCAGGAGCTGAGTGGCCCTGGCGGAACCCAAACTGGGCATCAGTGAGCAGGTTATTGCTAAGCAAGTGCTGCTTGATAGTGCTGCTGATTATCCCTCCCATTATTTTACTGATGATGGAGAGTAGACTGATGGGAAGGTAATTGGCCGGGTTGGATTTGTCCTGCTTTTTGTGGACAGGACATACCTGGGCAATTTTCCACATAGCTGGGTAGATGCCAGTGTTTTAACTGTACTGGAACAGCTTGGCTAGGGGCATGGCAAGTTCTGGACAGATGCATCTGCAGCAGGCAGATTGGTGAGGATGAGGTCAAGTATGATTTTCCCTCTTGTTGGTTCCCTCACCACCTCCTGCAGACCCAGTCTAGCAGCTATGTCTTTTAGGACTCGCCTAGCTCAGTAGCTACCGAGCCATTCTTGGACATTGAACTCTTCCAGCGAGAGTACATTCTGCATCCCTTCCACCCTCAGTGCTTGCTCCAAGTGATGATCAACATGGAGGAGCATTGATTCATCAGCTGAGGGAGGGTGGTACGTGATAATCAGCAGGAGGTTTCCTAGCCCATTTTTGACCTGATGCCATGAGACTCCATGGGGTCCGGAGTCGATGTTGAGGACTCCCAGGGTAGCTCCCTCCCGACTGTATACCACTGTGTCCCCACCTCTGCTGGGTCTGCCCTGCTGGTGGGACAGGACATACCCAGGGATGGTGATGGTGGTGTCTGGGGCATTATCGGTAAGGTATGATTCTGTGAGGATGTCTATGTCAGGCTGTTGCTTGACTAGTTAGTGAGACAGTTCTCCCAATTTTGGCACAAGCCCCCAGATGTTAGTAAGGAGGACTTTGCTGGGCTGACTGAGCTGAGATTGTGATGTCGTTTCCAGTGCCTAGGTTGATGCCGGGTGGTTGATTCAGTTCCATTTCTTATTAACTTGTTTGTAGCAGTTTATTACAACTGAGTAACTTGCTCGGCCATTTCAGAGGGCAGTTAAGAGTCAACCACATGGCTGTGGGTCTGAAGTCACATGTAGGCCAGACCGGGTAAGGAGGGCAGATTTCCTTCCCTAAAGGGCATTAGTGACCCAGGTAGGATTTTACGACAATCGGCAATGGTTTCATGGTCGTCTTTAGACTTTAAATTCCAGATTTTTATTGAATTCAAATTCCACCACCTGTCGTGGTGAGATTCGAACCCAGATTACCCTGGGTGTCAAAGAAAAGTCATATTGGACTCAAAACATTAACCCTGTTTTTCTCTCTCCACAGATGCTGCCAGACTGGCTGAGTATTTCCAGCATTTTCTGCTTTTATTTCAGATTTCCAGCATCTGCAGTATTCTACTTTAGTTATTGCAAAAACCCACCTGGGTCACTAATGCCCTTTAGGGAGGGAAATCTGCCCTCCTTACCCGGTCGGCCTACATGTGACTCCAGACCACAGTCATGTGGTTGATTCCTAATTGGCCTCTGAAATGGTTGAGCAAGACACTCATTTTGCTGACTAGGGATGGGTAACAAATGCTGGCGTTGCCAACGATGACCACGCCCCATAAAAAAATTTTTAAAAAGCCACCTGTGAGGAACGTTCAAGGGGTCTGCCAAATCCTCAGGTTGTTGGTGGGTGAGTGAAGGATGTGATGTTCCTCCACCAGAACTCCACTTTCACCCTTCAGGACCCTGTGACACTGTGGGAGAGACTTTGTGGAGCAGTGAATGTAGCTTCTCAACACAGCTTGTTAAACAAGATGATTCAATTCCTGAATATGTCAGTGATGCAACTGGAGTTACTGAGCATCTTTGTCTGATTTAGGCTTCAGTGGTTGTTTTTTTCCTGTGTGTGTGTTTGCATTTGTGTGTGTGCGTGTCTGTTTGTGTCTGTTTGTGTGTGTCTGTGTGTTTCTGATAGAGCCATAGAGCCACAGAGTTATACAGCACAGAAACAGGCCCTTTGGCCCATCGTGTCCGTGCTGGTCATCAAGCCCCTATCTATTCTAATCCCATTTTCCAGCACTTGCCCTGTAGCCCTGTATGCTTTGGTGTTTCAAGTGCTCATCTAAATTCTTCTTCAATGTTGTGAGGGTTCCTGTCCCTACCACCCCCTCAGGCAGTGAGTCCAAGATTCCAACCCCGCTCTGGGTGAAAAAACTATAGGAAAAAATTCTGAGGGACAGGATTAATCTCCACTTGGAGAGGCAGCGATTAATCAGGGAGAGTCAGCATGGCTTTGTTAGGGGGAGATCATGTCTAACAAATTTGATTGATATTTTTGAGGAGGTGACTAGTTTTGTAGATGAGGGTGGTGTAGTTGATGTAATCTACATGGACTTCAGTAAGGCTTTTGACAAGATCCCGCATGGGAGAATGGTCAGGAAGGTAAGAGTCCAAAGGATCAGGGCAATTTGGCAAATTGGATCCAAAATTGGCTTAGTGGCAGGAGGCAGAGGGTGATGATCGCAGGTTGTTTTTGCGATTGGAAGCCTGTGACAAGTGGTGTACCACAGGGGTCGGTGCACTCTTACTCCATGTGCAGCTGAGACACCCACAGTGCTGTGAACTTGGCTCTGGCTGCACTCTCCAGAGGAACCTTCATCCCCAGTGTTTTCCAACACAGCAAACAGGTTCTTGAGTGAGATGCACCCTGGGGCTTTCCTGACTACCTGCTGCCTCGCTTCTTCTGACTGCTGGTCACCCATTCCCTCTCTGACTGCACTTCCTTAAGCTGCGGAGTGACCACATCTAGAAAGGTGCTATCCATGTAACCCTCAGCCTCGCGGATGCTCCGCTGTGTCTCCAGGTGAGGCTCGAGCTCCAGAAGCTGTTAGTGAAGCTGGTCAGACCAATGTCACTTCCTGCACATGGGGTCAGCCAGATTGCCAGGAGTGTCTAACAATTCCCACATGCTGCCCAGGGCTGTGGTCCCTTCCTATACTTTATGTTTGTCTTTAATCAAAAGAATATTTTCTTAACTTTAAGCCAAGTAGAAAACTATTTAGTTTCTCTTTTAAAAAAAATTCTGAGGCACTGACCTTCCATAATCTCACTTTAAAGTAGAAAAAAACAACTAACACATTACCTACCAATCAGCTCCCTCCCTTGTCCTGACGTCATTCCTTTCGAATTCCAGCACCAATGAGTGTCTGGGTGAGAAACGGATCGCCCCAGGTAAACTCCGCTCCTGCTCTTTATACAGTCGCTCTGCTCCCTCACAGGTAAACTCCGCTCCTGCTCTTTATACAGTCGCTCCGCTACCTCACAGGTAAACTCCACTCCTGCTCTTTATACAGTCGCTCCGCTACCTCACAGGTAAACTCCACTCCTTCTCTTTATACAGTCGCTCTGCTCCCTCACAGGTAAACTCCGCTCCTGCTCTTTATACAGTCGCTCCGATCCCTCACAGGTAAACTCCGCTCCTGCTCTTTATACAGTCGCTCCGCTCCCTCACAGGTAAACTCCGCTCCTGCTCTTTATACAGTCGCTCCGCTCCCTCACAGGTAAACTCCGCTCCTGCTCTTTATACAGTCACTCCGCTCCCTCACAGGTAAACTCCGCTCCTGCTCTTTATACAGTCACTCCGCTCCCTCACAGGTAAACTCCACTCCTGCTCTTTATACAGCCGCTCCGCTCCCTCACAGGTAAACTCCGCTCCTGCTCTTTATACAGTCACTCCGCTACCTCACAGGTAAACTCCGCTCCTGCTCTTTATACAGCTGCTCTGCTCCCTCACAGGTAAACTCCACTCCTGCTCTTTATACAGTCGCTCCGCTCCCTCACAGGTAAACTCCACTCCTGCTCTTTATACAGCTGCTACGCTCCCTCATAGGTAAACTCCACTCCTGCTCTTTATACAGTCGCTCTGCTCCCTCACAGGTAAACTCCGCTCCTGCTCTTTATACAGTCACTCTGCTCCCTCACAGGTAAACTCCACTCCTGCTCTTTATACAGTCGCTCTGCTCCCTCACAGGTAAACTCCGCTCCTGCTCTTTATACAGTCGCTCTGCTACCTCACAGGTAAACTCCACTCCTGCTCTTTATACAGTCGCTCCGCTAATTCACATGTAAACTCCACTCCTGCTCTTTATACAGCTGCTACGCTCCCTCATAGGTAAACTCCACTCCTGCTCTTTATACAGTCGCTCTGCTCCCTCACAGGTAAACTCCGCTCCTGCTCTTTATACAGTCACTCTGCTCCCTCACAGGTAAACTCCACTCCTGCTCTTTATACAGTCGCTCTGCTCCCTCACAGGTAAACTCCGCTCCTGCTCTTTATACAGTCACTCTGCTCCCTCACAGGTAAACTCCGCTCCTGCTCTTTATACAGCTGCTCTGCTCCCTCACAGGTAAACTCCACTCCTGCTCTTTATACAGTCGCTCTGCTCCCTCACAGGTAAACTCCGCTCCTGCTCTTTATACAGTCACTCTGCTCCCTCACAGGTAAACTCCGCTCCTGCTCTTTATACAGCTGCTCTGCTCCCTCACAGGTAAACTCCACTCCTGCTCTTTATACAGTCGCTCCGCTCCCTCACAGGTAAACTCCACTCCTACTCTTTATACAGCTGCTCCGCTCCCTCACAGGTAAACTCCACTCCTGCTCTTTATACAGTCGCTCCGCTACCTCACAGGTAAACTCCACTCCTGCTCTTTATACAGTCGCTCCACTACCTCACAGGTAAACTCCACTCCTGCTCTTTATACAGTCCCTCCGCTCCCTCACAGGTAAACTCCACTCCTGTTCTTTATACAGTCGCTCCGCTCCCTCACAGGTAAACTCCACTCATGCTCTTTATACAGTCACTCCGCTCCCTCACAGGTAAACTCCACTCGTGCTCTTTATACAGTCGCTCCGTTCCCTCACAGGTAAACTCCGCTCCTGTTCTTTATACAGCCGCTCCGCTCCCTCACAGGTAAACTCCACTCCTGCTCTTTATACAGTCGCTCCGCTCCCTCACAGGTAAACTCCACTCCTGCTCTTTATACAGTCGCTCCACTAACTCACAGGTAAACTCCACTCCTGCTCTTTATACAGCCGCTCCGCTAACTCACAGGTAAACTCCACTCCTGCTCTTTATACAGCCGCTCGTTTCCCTCACAGGTAAACTCCACTCCTGCTCTTTATACAGTCACTCTGCTCCCTCACAGGTAAACTCCACTCCTGCTCTTTATACAGTCACTCTGCTCCCTCACAGGTAAACTCCACTCCTGCTCTTTATACAGCCGCTCCGCTAACTCACAGGTAAACTCCACTCCTGTTCTTTATACAGCCGCTCCGCTCACTCACAGGTAAACTCCACTCCTGTTCTTTATACAGTCACTCTGCTCCCTCACAGGTAAACTCCACTCCTGTTCTTTATACAGCCGCTCCATTCCCTCACAGGTAAACTCCACTCCTGCTCTTTATACAGCCGCTCTGATCCGTCACAGGTAAACTCCGCTCCTGCTCTTTATACAGCCGCTCGTTTCCCTCACAGGTAAACTCCACTCCTGCTCTTTATACAGTCACTCTGCTCCCTCACAGGTAAACTCCACTCCTGCTCTTTATACAGTCACTCTGCTCCCTCACAGGTAAACTCCACTCCTGCTCTTTATACAGCCGCTCCGCTAACTCACAGGTAAACTCCACTCCTGTTCTTTATACAGCCGCTCCGCTCACTCACAGGTAAACTCCACTCCTGTTCTTTATACAGTCACTCTGCTCCCTCACAGGTAAACTCCACTCCTGTTCTTTATACAGCCGCTCCATTCCCTCACAGGTAAACTCCACTCCTGCTCTTTATACAGCCGCTCTGATCCGTCACAGGTAAACTCCGCTCCTGCTCTTTATACAGCCGCTCCGCTCCCTCACAGGTAAACTCCACTCCTGCTCTTTATACAGTCGCTCCGCTAACTCACAGGTAAACTCCACTCCTGCTCTTTATACAGTCGCTCCACTCCCTCACAGGTAAACTCCACTCCTGCTCTTTATACAGCCGCTCCGCTAACTCACAGGTAAACTCCTCTCCTGCTCTTTATACAGTCGCTCCGCTCCCTCTCAGGTAAACCCCACTCCTGCTCTTTATACAGTCGCTCCGCTAACTCACAGGTAAACTCCACTCCTGCTCTTTATACAGCCGCTCCGCTAACTCACAGGTAAACTCCTCTCCTGCTCTTTATACAGTCGCTCCGCTCCCTCTCAGGTAAACTCCACTCCTGTTCTTTATACAGCCGCTCCGCTAACTCACAGGTAAACTCCACTCCTGCTCTTTATACAGTCGCTCCGCTCCCTCTCAGGTAAACTCCACTCCTGCTCTTTATACAGTCGCTCCGCTCCCTCACAGGTAACCTCCGCTCCTGCTGTTTATACAGTCGCTCCACTCCCTCACAGGTAAACTCCACTCCTGCTCTTTATACAGTCGCTCCACTCCCTCACAGGTAAACTCCACTCCTGCTCTTTATACAGTCGCTCCACTCCCTCACAGGTAAACTCCACTCCTGCTCTTTATACAGTCGCTCCACTCCCTCACAGGTAAACTCCACTCCTGCTCTTTATACAGTCGCTCCACTCCCTCACAGGTAAACTACACTCCTGCTCTTTATACAGTCGCTCCACTCCCTCACAGGTAAACTCCACTCCTGCTCTTTATACAGTCGCTCCACTCCCTCACAGGTAAACTCCGCTCCTGCTCTTTATACAGTCGCTCCGCTCCCTCACAGGTAAACTCCACTCCTGCTCTTTATACAGTCGCTCCGCTCCCTCAAACGTAAACTCCGATCCTGCTCTTTATACAGACGCTCCGCTCCCTCACAGGCAAACTCCACTCCTGCTCTTTATACAGTCGCTCCGCGCCTTCACAGGTAAACTCCACTCCTGCTCTTTATACAAACGCTTCGCTCCCTCACAGGTAAACTCCACTCCTGCTCTTTATACAGCCGCTCCGCTAACTCACAGGCAAACTCCATTCCTGCTCTTTATACAGCCGCTCCGCTCCCTCACAGGTAAACTCCTGTCCACTCTTTATACAGTCGCTCCGCTCCCTCAAAGTTAAACTCCTGTCCACTCCTTATACAGTCACTCCACTCCCTCACAGGTAAACTCCACTCCTGCTCTTTATACAGCTGCTCTGCTCCCTCACAGGTAAACTCCACTCCTGCTCTTTATACAGCCGCTCTGCTCCCTCACAGGTAAACTCCGCTCCTGCTCTTTATACAGTCGCTCCGCTACCTTACAGGTAAACTCCACTCTTGCTCTTTATACAGCCGCTCGTGCTCCATCACAGGTAAACTCCACTCCTGCTCTTTATACAGCCACTCCGCTCCCTCACAGGTAAACACCGCTCCTGCTCTTTATACAGTCGCTCTGCTCCCTCACAGGTAAACTCCGCTCCTGCTCTTTATACAGCCGCTCCATTCCCTCACAGGTAAACTCCACTCCTGCTCTTTATACAGTCGCTCCGCTCCCTCACAGGTAAACTCCACTCCTGCTCTTTATACAGTCGCTCCGATCCCTCACAGGTAAACTCCACTCCTGCTCTTTATACAGTCGCTCCGCTCCCTCACAGGCAAACTCCATTCCTGCTCATTATACAGCCGCTCCGCTCCCTCACAGGTAAACTCCTGTCCACTCTTTATACAGTCGCTCCACTCCCTCACAGGTAAACTCCGTTCCTGCTCTTTATACAGTCACTCCACTCCCTCACAGGTAAACTCCACTCCTGCTCTTTATACAGCCGCTCTGCTCCCTCTCAGGTAAACTCCGCTCCTGCTCTTTATACAGCCGCTCTGCTCCCTCACAGGTAAACTCCGCTCCTGCTCTTTATACAGTCGCTCCGCTACCTTACAGGTAAACTCCACTCTTGCTCTTTATACAGCCGCTCGTGCTCCATCACAGGTAAACTCCACTCCTGCTCTTTATACAGCCACTCCGCTCCCTCACAGGTAAACACCGCTCCTGCTCTTTATACAGTCGCTCTGCTCCCTCACAGGTAAACTCCACTCCTGCTCTTTATACAGCTGCTCCGAAACCTCACTGGTAAATTCCACTCCTGCTCTTTATACAGCCGCTCGTGCTCCATCACAGGCAAACTCCGCTCCTGCTCTTTATACAGTTGCTCCACGCCCTCACAGGTAAACTCCGTTCCTGCTCTTTATACAGTCACTCCACTCCCTCACAGGTAAACTCCGCTGCTGCTCTTTATACAGCAGCTCCGCTCCCTCACAGGTAAACTCCGATCCTGGTCTTTATACAGTCGCTCTGCTCTCTCACAGGAAAACTCCGCTGCTGCTCTTTGTACAGTCACTCTGCTCCCTCACAGGTAAACTCCACTCCTGCTATTTATACAGCTGCTCCGCTAATTCACAGGTAAACTCCACTCCTGCTCTTTATACAGTCGCTCCGCTACCTCACAGGTAAACTCCGCTGCTGTTCTTTATACAGCTGCTCTGCTACCTCACAGGTAAACTCCGCTCCTGCTCTTTATACAGTCGCTCTGCTCCCTCACAGGTAAACTCCGCTCCTGCTCTTTATACAGTCGCTCCGCACCCTCACAGGTAAACTCCGTTACTACTCTTCATACAGCCGCTCCGCTACCTCACAGGTAAATTCCGCTCCTGCTCATTATACAGCTGCTCCGCTAATTCACAGGTAAACTCCACTCCTGCTCTTTATACAGTCGCTCCATTCCCTCACAGGTAAACTCCACTCCTGCTCTTTATACAGCCGCTCGTGCTCCCTCACAGGTAAACTCCACTCCTGCTCTTTATACAGCCGCTCCGCTCCCTCACAGGTAAACTCCACTCCTGCTCTTTATACAGTCGCTCCGTTACCTCACAGGTAAACTCCGCTCCTGCTCTTTATACAGCTGCTCCGCTCCCTCACAGGTAAACTCCACTCCTGGTCTTTATACAGCCGCTCTGCTCCCTCACAGGTAAACTCCACTCCTGGTCTTTATACAGCCGCTCTGCTCCCTCACAGGTAAACTCCACTCCTGCTCTTTATACAGCCGCTCTGCTCCCTCACAGGTAAACTCCACTCCTGCTCTTTATACAGTCGCTCCGCTCCCTCACAGGTAAACTCCGCTCCTGCTCTTTATACAGCCGCTCCATTCCCTCACAGGTAAACTCCGCTCCTGCTCTTTATACAGTCGCTCCGCTCCCTCACAGGTAAACTCCACTCCTGTTCTTTATACAGCCGCTCCGCTCCCTCACAGGTAAACTCCACTCCTGCTCTTTATACAGTCGCTCCGCTCCCTCACAGGTAAACTCCACTCCTGCTCTTTATACAGCCGCTCCGCTCCATCACAGGTAAACTCCACTCCTGCTCTTTATACAGTCGCTCCGCTCCCTCACAGGTAAACTCCACTCCTGCTCTTTATACAGCCGCTCCGCTACCTCACAGGTAAACACCACTCCTGCTCTTTATACAGTCGCTCCGCTACCTCACAGGTAAACTCCACTCCTGTTCTTTATACAGTCGCTCCGCTCCATCACAGGTAAACACCGTTCCTGCTCTTTATACAGTCGCTCCGCTCCCTCACAGGTAAACTCCACTCCTGCTCTTTATACAGTCGCTCCGCTCCCTCACAGGTAAACTCCGCTCCTGCTCTTTATACAGCCGCTCCGCTCCCTCACAGGTAAACTCCACTCCTGCTCTTTATACAGCCGCTCTGATCCCTCACAGGTAAACTCCGCTCCTGCTCTTTATACAGTCGCTCTGCTCCCTCACAGGTAAACTCCACTCCTGCTCTTTATACAGTCGCTCCGCTACCTCACAGGTAAACACCGCTCCTGCTCTTTTTACAGTCACTCCGCTCCCTCACAGGTAAATTCCACTCCTGCTCTTTATACAGTCGCTCCGCTCTCACTCAGGTAAACTCCACTCCTGCTCTTTATACAGTCGCTCTGCTCCCTCACAGGTAAACTCCACTCCTGCTCTTTATACAGCCGCTCCGTTACCTCACAAGTAAACTCCACTCCTGCTCTTTATACAGTCGCTCCGCTACCTCACAGGTAAACTCCGCTCCTGCTCTTTATACAGTCGCTCCGCTACCTCACAGGTAAACTCCACTCCTGCTCTTTATACAGCCGCTCCGCTACCTCACAGGTAAACTCCACTCCTGCTCTTTATACAGTCGCTCTGCTCCCTCACAGGTAAACTCCACTCCTGCTCTTTATACAGCCGCTCCGCTACCTCACAGGTAAACTCCACTCCTGCTCTTTATACAGCCGCTCCGCTACCTCACAGGTAAACTCCACTCCTGCTCTTTATACAGCCGCTCTGCTCCCTCACAGGTAAACTCCACTCCTGCTCTTTATACAGTCGCTCCGCTCCCTCACAGCTAAACTCCGCTCCTGCTCTTTATGCAGCCGCTCCGCTCCCTCACAGGTAAACTCCGCTCCTGTTCTTTATACAGTCGCTCTGCTCCCTCACAGGTAAACTTCGTTCCTGCTCTTTATACAGCCGCTCCGCTCCCTCACAGGTAAACACCGCTCCTGCTCTTTATACAGTCGCTCCGCTCCCTCACAGGTAAACTCCGCTCCTGCTCTTTATACAGTCGCTCTGCTCCCTCACAGGTAAACTCCACTCCTGCTCTTTATACAGTCGCTCCGCTCATTCACAGGTAAACTCCACTCCTGCTCTTTATACAGTCGCTCCACTCCCTCACAGGTAAACTCCACTCCTGCTCTTTATACAGCCCATCCGCTCCCTCACAGAAAAACTCCACTCCTGCTCTTTATACAGCCGCTCCGCTCCCTCACAGGTAAACTCCACTCCTGCTCTTTATACAGTCGCTCTGCTCCCTCACAGGTAAACTCCACTCCTGCTCTTTATACATTCGCTTCGCTCCCTCACAGGTAAACTCCGTTCCTGCTCTTTATACAGCTGCTCCCCTAATTAACAGGTAAACTCCACTCCTGCTCTTTATACAGTCGCTCCGCTCCCTCACAGGTAAACTCCACTCCTGCTCTTTATACAGTCACTCCGCTCCCTCACAGGTAAACTCCACTCCTGTTCTTTATACAGCCGCTCTGCTCCCTCACAGGTAACTCCACTCCTGCTCTTTATACAGTCGCTCCGCTACCTCACAGGTAAACTCCGTCCTGCTCTTTATACAGTCGCTCCGCTCCCTCTCAGGTAAACTCCACTCCTGTTCTTTATACAGCCGCTCCGCTAACTCACAGGTAAACTCCTCTCCTGCTATTTATACAGCCGCTCCGCTAACTCACAGGTAAACTCCTCTCCTGCTCTTTATACAGTCGCTCCGCTCCCTCACAGGTAAACTCCACTCCTGCTCTTTATACAGTCGCTCCGCTCCCTCAAGGTAAACTCCGCTCCTGCTCTTTATACAGCCGCTCCGCTCCCTCACAGGTAAACTCCACTCCTGCTCTTTATACAGTCGCTCCGCTCCCTCACAGGTAAACTCCTCTCCTGCTCTTTATACAGTCGCTCCGCTCCCTCACAGGTAAACTCCACTCCTGCTCTTTATACAGTCGCTCCGCTCCCTCACAGGTAAACTCCACTCCTGCTCTTTATACAGTCGCCCTGCTCCCTTAAAGGTAAACTCCGCTCCTGCTCTTTATACAGTCGCTCCGCTCCCTCACAGGTAAACTCCACTCCTGCTCTTTATACAGTCGCTCCACTCCCTCACAGGTAAACTCCACTCCTGCTCTTTATACAGTCGCTCCGCTCCCTCACAGGTAAACTCCACTCCTGCTCTTTATACAGTCGCTCCGCTCCCTCACAGGTAAACTCCGACTCCTGCTCTTTATACAGTCGCTCCGCTCCCTCACAGGTAAACTCCACTCCTGCTCTTTATACAGTCGCTCCGCTCCCTCACAGGTAAACTCCACTCCTGCTCTTTATACAGCCGCTCCGCTCCCTCACAGGTAAACTCCACTCCTGCTCTTTATACAGTCGCTCCGCTCCCTCACAGGTAAACTCCACTCCTGCTCTTTATACAGTCGCTCCGCTCCCTCACAGGTAAACTCCACTCCTGCTCTTTATACAGCCGCTCGCTCCCTCACAGGTAAACTCCACTCCTGCTCTTTATACAGCGCTCCGCTCCCTCACAGGTAAACTCCACTCCTGCTCTTTATACAGTCGCTCCGCTCCCTCACAGGTAAACTCCACTCCTGCTCTTTATACAGTCGCTCCGCTCCCTCACAGGTAAACTCCACTCCTGCTCTTTATACAGTCGCTCCGCTCCCTCACAGGTAAACTCCACTCCTGCTCTTTATACAGTCGCTCCGCTACCTCACAGGTAAACTCCGCTCCTGCTCTTTATACAGTCGCTCCGCTCCCTCACAGGTAAACTCCACTCCTGCTCTTTATACAGTCGCTCCGCTCCCTCACAGGTAAACTCCGATCCTGCTCTTTATACAGACGCTCCGCTCCCTCACAGGTAAACTCCACTCCTGCTCTTTATACAGTCGCTCCGCTCCCTCACAGGTAAACTCCACTCCTGCTCTTTATACAGCCGCTCCGCTCCCTCACAGGTAAACTCCACTCCTGCTCTTTATACAGCCGCTCCGCTCCCTCACAGGTAAACTCCTCTCCTGCTCTTTATACAGTCGCTCCGCTCCCTCACAGGTAAACTCCACTCCTGTTCTTTATACAGCCGCTCCGCTCCCTCACAGGTAAACTCCACTCCTGCTCTTTATACAGTCGCTCCGCTCCCTCACAGGTAAACTCCGCTCCTGCTCTTTATACAGTCGCTCCGCTCCCTCACAGGTAAACTCCACTCCTGCTCTTTATACAGTCGCTCCGCTCCCTCACAGGTAAACTCCACTCCTGCTCTTTATACAGTCGCTCCGCTCCCTCACAGGTAAACTCCACTCCTGCTCTTTATACAGTCGCTCCGCTCCCTCACAGGTAAACTCCACTCCTGCTCTTTATACAGTCGCTCCGCTCCCTCACAGGTAAACTCCACTCCTGCTCTTTATACAGCCGCTCCGCTCCCTCACAGGTAAACTCCACTCCTGCTCTTTATACAGTCGCTCCGCTCCCTCACAGGTAAACTCCGCTCCTGCTCTTTATACAGTCGCTCCGCTCCCTCACAGGTAAACTCCACTCCTGCTCTTTATACAGTCGCTCCGCTCCCTCACAGGTAAACTCCACTCCTGCTCTTTATACAGCCGCTCCGCTCCCTCACAGGTAAACTCCACTCCTGCTCTTTATACAGTCGCTCCGCTCCCTCACAGGTAAACTCCGCTCCTGCTCTTTATACAGTCGCTCCGCTCCCTCACAGGTAAACTCCACTCCTGCTCTTTATACAGCCGCTCCGCTCCCTCACAGGTAAACTCCACTCCTGCTCTTTATACAGCCGCTCCGCTCCCTCACAGGTAAACTCCGCTCCTGCTCTTTATACAGTCGCTCTGCTCCCTCACAGGTAAACTCCACTCCTGCTCTTTATACAGTCGCTCCGCTCCCTCACAGGTAAACTCCGCTCCTGCTCTTTATACAGTCGCTCCGCTCCCTCACAGGTAAACTCCACTCCTGCTCTTTATACAGTCGCTCCGCTCCCTCAAACGTAAACTCCGATCCTGCTCTTTATACAGACGCTCCGCTCCCTCACAGGCAAACTCCACTCCTGCTCTTTATACAGTCGCTCCACTACCTCACAGGTAAACTCCACTCCTGCTCTTTATACAGCCGCTCCGCTCCCTCACAGGTAAACTCCACTCCTGCTCTTTATACAGTCGCTCTGCTCCCTCACAGGTAAACTCCACTCCTGCTCTTTATACAGCCGCTCCGCTCCCTCACAGGTAAACTCCAGCTCCTGCTCTTTATACAGTCGCTCCGCTCCCTCACAGGTAAACTCCAGCTCCTGCTCTTATACAGTCGCTCCGCTCCCTCACAGGTAAACTCCACTCCTGCTCTTTATACAGTCGCTCCGCTCCCTCACAGGTAAACTCCACTCCTGCTCTTTATACAGTCGCTCCGCTCCCTCACAGGTAAACTCCGCTCCTGCTCTTTATACAGTCGCTCCGCTCCCTCACAGGTAAACTCCACTCCTGCTCTTTATACAGCCGCTCCGCTCCCTCACAGGTAAACTCCACTCCTGCTCTTTATACAGTCGCTCTGCTCCCTCACAGGTAAACTCCGCTCCTGCTCTTTATACAGTCGCTCCGCTCCCTCACAGGTAAACTCCACTCCTGCTCTTTATACAGTCGCTCCGCTCCCTCACAGGTAAACTCCACTCCTGCTCTTTATACAGTCGCTCCGCTCCCTCACAGGTAAACTCCACTCCTGCTCTTTATACAGCGCTCCGCTACCTCACAGGTAAACTCCACTCCTGCTCTTTATACAGTCGCTCCGCTCCCTCACAGGTAAACTCCGCTCCTGCTCTTTATACAGTCGCTCCGCTCCCTCACAGGTAAACTCCACTCCTGCTCTTTATACAGCCGCTCCGCTCCCTCACAGGTAAACTCCACTCCTGCTCTTTATACAGTCGCTCCTGCTCCCTCACAGGTAAACTCCACTCCTGCTCTTTATACAGCCGCTCCGCTCCCTCACAGGTAAACTCCGCTCCAGCTCTTTATACAGTCGCTCCGATACCTCACAGGTAAACTCCACTCCTGCTCTTTATACAGTCGCTCTGCTCCCTCACAGGTAAACTCCACTCCTGCTCTTTATACAGTCGCTCCGCTCCCTCACAGGTAAACTCCACTCCTGCTCTTTATACAGCCGCTCCATTCCCTCACAGGTAAACTCCACTCCTGGTCTTTATACAGTCGCTCCGCTCCCTCACAGGTAAACTCCACTCCTGCTCTTTATACAGTCGCTCCGCTCCCTCACAGGTAAACTCCACTCCTGCTCTTTATACAGCCGCTCCGCTCCCTCACAGGTAAACTCCGCTCCTGCTCTTTATACAGTCGCTCCGCTCCCTCACAGGTAAACTCCACTCCTGCTCTTTATACAGTCGCTCCGCTCCCTCACAGGTAAACTCCACTCCTGCTCTTTATACAGTCGCTCCGCTCCCTCACAGGTAAACTCCACTCCTGCTCTTTATACAGCCGCTCCGCTCCCTCACAGGTAAACTCCACTCCTGCTCTTTATACAGTCGCTCCGCTCCCTCACAGGTAAACTCCACTCCTGCTCTTTATACAGTCGCTCCGCTCCCTCACAGGTAAACTCCACTCCTGCTCTTTATACAGTCGCTCCGCTCCCTCACAGGTAAACTCCACTCCTGCTCTTTATACAGTCGCTCCGCTCCCTCACAGGTAAACTCCACTCCTGATCTTTATACAGACGCTCCGCTCCCTCACAGGTAAACTCCACTCCTGCTCTTTATACAGTCGCTCCGCTCCCTCACAGGTAAACTCCACTCCTGTTCTTTATACAGCCGCTCTGCTCCCTGACAGGTAAACTCCACTCCTGCTCTTTATACAGACGCTCCGCTCCCTCACAGGTAAACTCCGTTCCTGCTCTTTATACAGTCGCTCCGCTCCCTCACAGGTAAACTCCACTCCTGCTCTTTATACAGCCGCTCCGCTCCCTCACAGGTAAACTCCACTCCTGCTCTTTATACAGCCGCTCCGCTCCCTCACAGGTAAACTCCACTCCTGCTCTTTATACAGTCGCTCCGCTCCCTCACAGGTAAACTCACTCCTGCTCTTTATACAGTCGCTCCGCTCCCTCACAGGTAAACTCCACTCCTGCTCTTTATACAGTCGCTCCGCTCCCTCACAGGTAAACTCCACTCCTGCTCTTTATACAGCCGCTCGCTCCCTCACAGGTAAACTCCACTCCTGCTCTTTATACAGTCGCTCCGCTCCCTCACAGGTAAACTCCACTCCTGCTCTTTATACAGTCGCTCCGCTCCCTCACAGGTAAACTCCGCTCCTGCTCTTTATACAGTCGCTCCGCTCCCTCACAGGTAAACTCCACTCCTGCTCTTTATACAGTCGCTCCGCTCCCTCACAGGTAAACTCCACTCCTGCTCTTTATACAGTCGCTCCGCTCCTCACAGGTAAACTCCACTCCTGCTCTTTATACAGTCGCTCCGCTCCCTCACAGGTAAACTCCACTCCTGCTCTTTATACAGTCGCTCCGCTCCCTCACAGGTAAACTCACTCCTGCTCTTTATACAGTCGCTCCGCTCCCTCACAGGTAAACTCCACTCCTGCTCTTTATACAGTCGCTCCGCTCCCTCACAGGTAAACTCCGCTCCTGCTCTTTATACAGTCGCTCCGCTCCCTCACAGGTAAACTCCACTCCTGCTCTTTATACAGCCGCTCCGCTCCCTCACAGGTAAACTCCACTCCTGTTCTTTATACAGCCGCTCCGCTCCCTCACAGGTAAACTCCACTCCTGCTCTTTATACAGACGCTCCGCTCCGTCACAGGTAAACTCAGCTCCTGCTCTTTATACAGCCGCTCCGCTCCCTCACAGGTAAACTCCACTCCTGCTCTTTATACAGACGCTCCGCTCCCTCACAGGTAAACTCCGCTCCTGCTCTTTATACAGTCGCTCCGCTCCCTCACAGGTAAACTCCACTCCTGCTCTTTATACAGTCGCTCCGCTCCCTCACAGGTAAACTCCACTCCTGCTCTTTATACAGCCGCTCCGCTCCCTCACAGGTAAACTCCACTCCTGCTCTTTATACAGTCGCTCCGCTCCCTCACAGGTAAACTCCACTCCTGCTCTTTATACAGTCGCTCCGCTCCTCACAGGTAAACTCCACTCCTGCTCTTTATACAGTCGCTCCGCTCCCTCACAGGTAAACTCCACTCCTGCTCTTTATACAGTCGCTCCGCTCCCTCACAGGTAAACTCCACTCCTGCTCTTTATACAGCCGCTCCGCTCCCTCACAGGTAAACTCCGCTCCTGCTCTTTATACAGTCGCTCCGCTCCCTCACAGGTAAACTCCACTCCTGCTCTTTATACAGTCGCTCCGCTCCCTCACAGGTAAACTCCGCTCCTGCTCTTTATACAGTCGCTCCGCTCCCTCACAGGTAAACTCCACTCCTGCTCTTTATACAGTCGCTCCGCTACCTCACAGGTAAACTCCACTCCTGCTCTTTATACAGCCGCTCCGCTCCCTCACAGGTAAACTCCGCTCCTGCTCTTTATACAGTCGCTCCGCTCCCTCACAGGTAAACTCCACTCCTGCTCTTTATACAGTCGCTCCGCTCCCTCACAGGTAAACTCCACTCCTGCTCTTTATACAGTCGCTCCGCTCCCTCACAGGTAAACTCCGCTCCTGCTCTTTATACAGTCGCTCCGCTCCATCACAGGTAAACTCCACTCCTGCTCTTTATACAGCCGCTCGCTCCCTCACAGGTAAACTCCACTCCTGCTCTTTATACAGTCGCTCCGCTCCCTCACAGGTAAACTCCACTCCTGCTCTTTATACAGTCGCTCCGCTCCCTCACAGGTAAACTCCACTCCTGCTCTTTATACAGCCGCTCCGCTCCCTCACAGGTAAACTCCACTCCTGCTCTTTATACAGTCGCTCCGCTCCCTCACAGGTAAACTCCACTCCTGCTCTTTATACAGTCGCTCCGCTCCCTCACAGGTAAACTCCGCTCCTGCTCTTTATACAGCCGCTCCGCTCCCTCACAGGTAAACTCCACTCCTGCTCTTTATACAGTCGCTCCGCTCCCTCACAGGTAAACTCCACTCCTGCTCTTTATACAGACGCTCCGCTCCCTCACAGGTAAACTCCACTCCTGCTCTTTATACAGTCGCTCCGCTCCCTCACAGGTAAACTCCACTCCTGCTCTTTATACAGTCGCTCCGCTCCCTCACAGGTAAACTCCACTCCTGCTCTTTATACAGCCGCTCCGCTCCCTCACAGGTAAACTCCACTCCTGCTCTTTATACAGCCGCTCTGCTCCCTCACAGGTAAACTCCACTCCTGCTCTTTATACAGTCGCTCCGCTCCCTCACAGGTAAACTCCGCTCCTGCTCTTTATACAGTCGCTCCGCTCCCTCACAGGTAAACTCCGCTCCTGCTCTTTATACAGCCGCTCCGCTCCCTCACAGGTAAACTCCACTCCTGCTCTTTATACAGTCGCTCCGCTCCCTCACAGGTAAACTCCACTCCTGCTCTTTATACAGTCGCTCCGCTCCCTCACAGGTAAACTCCGCTCCTGCTCTTTATACAGTCGCTCCGCTCCCTCACAGGTAAACTCCACTCCTGCTCTTTATACAGTCGCTCCGCTCCCTCACAGGTAAACTCCACTCCTGCTCTTTATACAGTCGCTCCGCTCCCTCACAGGTAAACTCCGCTCCTGCTCTTTATACAGTCGCTCCGCTCCCTCACAGGTAAACTCCACTCCTGCTCTTTATACAGTCGCTCCGCTCCTCACAGGTAAACTCCACTCCTGCTCTTTATACAGTCGCTCCGCTCCCTCACAGGTAAACTCCACTCCTGCTCTTTATACAGTCGCTCCGCTCCCTCACAGGTAAACTCCACTCCTGCTCTTTATACAGCCGCTCCGCTCCCTCACAGGTAAACTCCACTCCTGCTCTTTATACAGTCGCTCCGCTCCCTCACAGGTAAACTCCACTCCTGCTCTTTATACAGTCGCTCCGCTCCCTCACAGGTAAACTCCACTCCTGCTCTTTATACAGTCGCTCCGCTCCCTCACAGGTAAACTCCACTCCTGCTCTTTATACAGCCGCTCCGCTCCCTCACAGGTAAACTCCACTCCTGCTCTTTATACAGCCGCTCTGCTCCCTCACAGGTAAACTCCCTCCTGCTCTTTATACAGTCGCTCCGCTCCCTCACAGGTAAACTCCGCTCCTGCTCTTTATACAGTCGCTCCGCTCCCTCACAGGTAAACTCCACTCCTGCTCTTTATACAGTCGCTCCGCTCCCTCACAGGTAAACTCCACTCCTGCTCTTTATACAGTCACTCCGCTCCCTCACAGGTAAACTCCACTCCTGCTCTTTATACAGTCGCTCCGCTCCCTCACAGGTAAACTCCGCTCCTGCTCTTTATACAGTCGCTCCGCTCCCTCACAGGTAAACTCCACTCCTGCTCTTTATACAGTCGCTCCGCTCCCTCACAGGTAAACTCCACTCCTGCTCTTTATACAGCCGCTCCGCTCCCTCACAGGTAAACTCCGCTCCTGCTCTTTATACAGCCGCTCCGATACCTCACAGGTAAACTCCACTCCTGCTCTTTATACAGTCGCTCCGCTCCCTCACAGGTAAACTCCACTCCTGCTCTTTATACAGTCGCTCTGCTCCCTCACAGGTAAACTCCGCTCCTGCTCTTTATACAGCCGCTCCGCTCCCTCACAGGTAAACTCCACTCCTGCTCTTTATACAGTCGCTCCGCTCCCTCACAGGTAAACTCCACTCCTGCTCTTTATACAGTCGCTCCGCTCCCTCACAGGTAAACTCCACTCCTGCTCTTTATACAGTCGCTCCGCTCCCTCACAGGTAAACTCCACTCCTGCTCTTTATACAGCCGCTCCGCTCCCTCACAGGTAAACTCCACTCCTGCTCTTTATACAGTCGCTCCGCTCCCTCACAGGTAAACTCCACTCCTGCTCTTTATACAGTCGCTCCGCTCCCTCACAGGTAAACTCCACTCCTGCTCTTTATACAGTCGCTCCGCTCCCTCACAGGTAAACTCCACTCCTGCTCTTTATACAGTCGCTCCGCTCCCTCACAGGTAAACTCCACTCCTGCTCTTTATACAGTCGCTCCGCTCCCTCACAGGTAAACTCCACTCCTGCTCTTTATACAGTCGCTCCGCTCCCTCACAGGTAAACTCCACTCCTGCTCTTTATACAGTCGCTCCGCTCCCTCACAGGTAAACTCCACTCCTGCTCTTTATACAGCCGCTCCGCTCCCTCACAGGTAAACTCCACTCCTGCTCTTTATACAGTCGCTCCGCTCCCTCACAGGTAAACTCCACTCCTGCTCTTTATACAGTCGCTCCGCTCCTCACAGGTAAACTCCACTCCTGCTCTTTATACAGTCGCTCCGCTCCCTCACAGGTAAACTCCACTCCTGCTCTTTATACAGCCGCTCCGCTCCCTCACAGGTAAACTCCACTCCTGCTCTTTATACAGTCGCTCCGCTCCCTCACAGGTAAACTCCACTCCTGCTCTTTATACAGTCGCTCCGCTCCCTCACAGGTAAACTCCACTCCTGCTCTTTATACAGTCGCTCCGCTCCCTCACAGGTAAACTCCACTCCTGCTCTTTATACAGTCGCTCCGCTCCCTCACAGGTAAACTCCACTCCTGCTCTTTATACAGCCGCTCCGCTCCCTCACAGGTAAACTCCAGCTCCTGCTCTTTATACAGTCGCTCCGCTCCCTCACAGGTAAACTCCACTCCTGCTCTTTATACAGTCGCTCCGCTCCCTCACAGGTAAACTCCACTCCTGCTCTTTATACAGTCGCTCCGCTCCCTCACAGGTAAACTCCACTCCTGCTCTTTATACAGTCGCTCCGCTCCCTCACAGGTAAACTCCACTCCTGCTC
This sequence comes from Carcharodon carcharias, assembly GCF_017639515.1. Taxonomy (NCBI): domain Eukaryota; kingdom Metazoa; phylum Chordata; class Chondrichthyes; order Lamniformes; family Lamnidae; genus Carcharodon; species Carcharodon carcharias. The sequence goes on from NC_054499.1 coordinate 21,226,632, forward strand.
TTTATACAGTCGCTCCGCTCCCTCACAGGTAAACTCCACTCCTGCTCTTTATACAGTCGCTCCGCTCCCTCACAGGTAAACTCCACTCCTGCTCTTTATACAGTCGCTCCGCTCCCTCACAGGTAAACTCCACTCCTGCTCTTTATACAGCCGCTCCGCTCCTCACAGGTAAACTCCACTCCTGCTCTTTATACAGTCGCTCCGCTCCCTCACAGGTAAACTCCACTCCTGCTCTTTATACAGTCGCTCCGCTCCCTCACAGGTAAACTCCACTCCTGCTCTTTATACAGTCGCTCCGCTCCCTCACAGGTAAACTCCACTCCTGCTCTTTATACAGTCCGCTCCGCTCCCTCACAGGTAAACTCCACTCCTGCTCTTTATACAGCCGCTCCGCTCCCTCACAGGTAAACTCCACTCCTGCTCTTTATACAGTCCGCTCCGCTCCCTCACAGGTAAACTCCACTCCTGCTCTTTATACAGTCGCTCCGCTCCCTCACAGGTAAACTCCACTCCTGCTCTTTATACAGTCGCTCCGCTCCCTCACAGGTAAACTCCACTCCTGCTCTTTATACAGTCCGCTCCGCTACCTCACAGGTAAACTCCACTCCTGTTCTTTATACAGTCACTCCGCTCCCTCACAGGTAAACTCCACTCCTGCTCTTTATACAGCCCATCCGCTCCCTCACAGGTAAACTCCACTCCTGCTCTTTATACAGTCGCTCCGCTCCCTCACAGGTAAACTCCACTCCTGCTCTTTATACAGTCGCTTCGCTCCCTCACAGGTAAACTCCACTCCTGCTCTTTATACAGCCGCTCCGCTCCCTCACAGGTAAACTCCACTCCTGCTCTTTATACAGTCGCTCCGCTCCCTCACAGGTAAACTCCACTCCTGCTCTTTATACAGCCGCTCCGCTACCTCACAGGTAAACTCCGCTCCTGCTCTTTATACAGTCGCTCGCTCCCTCACAGGTAAACTCCACTCCTGCTCTTTATACAGCCGCTCCGCTCCTCACAGGTAAACTCCACTCCTGCTCTTTATACAGTCGCTCCGCTCCCTCACAGGTAAACTCCACTCCTGCTCTTTATACAGTCGCTCGCTCCCTCACAGGTAAACTCCACTCCTGCTCTTTATACAGTCGCTCCGCTCCCTCACAGGTAAACTCCACTCCTGCTCTTTATACAGTCGCTCCGCTCCCTCACAGGTAAACTCCACTCCTGCTCTTTATACAGCCGCTCCGCTCCCTCACAGGTAAACTCCACTCCTGCTCTTTATACAGTCGCTCCGCTACCTCACAGGTAAACTCCACTCCTGCTCTTTATACAGTCGCTCCGCTCCCTCACAGGTAAACTCCACTCCTGCTCTTTATACAGCCGCTCCGCTCCCTCACAGGTAAACTCCACTCCTGCTCTTTATACAGTCGCTCCGCTCCCTCACAGGTAAACTCCACTCCTGCTCTTTATACAGTCGCTCCGCTCCCTCACAGGTAAACTCCACTCCTGCTCTTTATACAGTCGCTCCGCTCCCTCACAGGTAAACTCCACTCCTGCTCTTTATACAGTCGCTCTGCTCCGTTACAGGTAAACTCCGCTCCGGTCTTTATACAGTCGCTCCGCTCCCTCACAGGTAAACACCACTCCTGCTCTTTATACAGTCGCTCTGCTCCCTCACAGGTAAACTCCACTCCTGCTCTTTATACAGTCGCTCCGCTCCCTCACAGGTAAACTCCACTCCTGCTCTTTATACAGTCGCTCTGCTCCCTCACAGGTAAACTCCGCTCCTGCTCTTTATACAGTCGCTCTGCTCCCTCACAGGTAAACTCCACTCCTGCTCTTTATACAGTCGCTCCGCTCCCTCACAGGTAAACTCCACTCCTGCTCTTTATACAGTCGCTCCGCTCCCTCACAGGTAAACTCCACTCCTGCTCTTTATACAGTCGCTCCGCTCCCTCACAGGTAAACTCCACTCCTGCTCTTTATACAGTCGCTCCGCTCCCTCACAGGTAAACTCCACTCCTGCTCTTTATACAGCCGCTCCGCTCCCTCACAGGTAAACTCCACTCCTGCTCTTTATACAGCCGCTCCGCTCCCTCACAGGTAAACTCCACTCCTGCTCTTTATACAGTCGCTCCGCTACCTCACAGGTAAACTCCACTCCTGCTCTTTATACAGTCGCTCCGCTCCCTCACAGGTAAACTCCACTCCTGCTCTTTATACAGTCGCTCCGCTCCCTCACAGGTAAACTCCACTCCTGCTCTTTATACAGTCGCTCCGCTCCCTCACAGGTAAACTCCACTCCTGCTCTTTATACAGTCCGCTCCGCTCCCTCACAGGTAAACTCCACTCCTGCTCTTTATACAGTCGCTCCGCTCCCTCACAGGTAAACTCCACTCCTGCTCTTTATACAGTCGCTCCGCTCCCTCACAGGTAAACTCCACTCCTGCTCTTTATACAGCCGCTCCGCTCCCTCACAGGTAAACTCCACTCCTGCTCTTTATACAGCCGCTCCGCTCCCTCACAGGTAAACTCCACTCCTGCTCTTTATACAGTCGCTCCGCTCCCTCACAGGTAAACTCCAGCTCCTGCTCTTTATACAGTCGCTCCGCTCCCTCACAGGTAAACTCCACTCCTGCTCTTTATACAGTCGCTCCGCTCCCTCACAGGTAAACTCCGCTCCTGCTCTTTATACAGTCGCTCCGCTCCCTCACAGGTAAACTCCACTCCTGCTCTTTATACAGCTGCTCCGCTCCCTCACAGGTAAACTCCACTCCTGTTCTTTATACAGTCGCTCCGCTCCCTCACAGGTAAACTCCACTCCTGCTCTTTATACAGTCGCTCCGCTCCCTCACAGGTAAACTCCACTCCTGCTCTTTATACAGTCCGCTCGCTCCCTCACAGGTAAACTCCACTCCTGCTCTTTATACAGCCGCTCCGCTCCCTCACAGGTAAACTCCACTCCTGCTCTTTATACAGCCGCTCCGCTCCCTCACAGGTAAACTCCACTCCTGCTCTTTATACAGTCGCTCCGCTCCCTCACAGGTAAACTCCACTCCTGCTCTTTATACAGTCGCTCCGCTCCCTCACAGGTAAACTCCACTCCTGCTCTTTATACAGTCGCTCGCTCCCTCACAGGTAAACTCCACTCCTGCTCTTTATACAGTCGCTCCGCTCCCTCACAGGTAAACTCCACTCCTGCTCTTTATACAGTCGCTCCGCTCCTCACAGGTAAACTCCACTCCTGCTCTTTATACAGTCGCTCCGCTCCCTCACAGGTAAACTCCACTCCTGCTCTTTATACAGTCGCTCCGCTCCCTCACAGGTAAACTCCACTCCTGCTCTTTATACAGTCGCTCCGCTCCCTCACAGGTAAACTCCACTCCTGCTCTTTATACAGTCGCTCCGCTCCCTCACAGGTAAACTCCACTCCTGCTCTTTATACAGTCGCTCCGCTCCCTCACAGGTAAACTCCACTCCTGCTCTTTATACAGTCGCTCCGCTCCCTCACAGGTAAACTCCACTCCTGCTCTTTATACAGTCGCTCCGCTCCCTCACAGGTAAACTCCACTCCTGCTCTTTATACAGTCGCTCCGCTCCCTCACAGGTAAACTCCACTCCTGCTCTTTATACAGTCGCTCCGCTCCCTCACAGGTAAACTCCACTCCTGCTCTTTATACAGTCGCTCCGCTCCCTCACAGGTAAACTCCACTCCTGCTCTTTATACAGTCGCTCCGCTCCCTCACAGGTAAACTCCACTCCTGCTCTTTATACAGTCGCTCCGCTCCCTCACAGGTAAACTCCACTCCTGCTCTTTATACAGTCGCTCCGCTCCCTCACAGGTAAACTCCACTCCTGCTCTTTATACAGTCGCTCCGCTCCCTCACAGGTAAACTCCACTCCTGCTCTTTATACAGTCGCTCCGCTCCCTCACAGGTAAACTCCACTCCTGCTCTTTATACAGTCGCTCCGCTCCCTCACAGGTAAACTCCACTCCTGCTCTTTATACAGTCGCTCCGCTCCCTCACAGGTAAACTCCACTCCTGCTCTTTATACAGTCGCTCCGCTCCTCACAGGTAAACTCCACTCCTGCTCTTTATACAGTCGCTCCGCTCCCTCACAGGTAAACTCCACTCCTGCTCTTTATACAGTCGCTCCGCTCCCTCACAGGTAAACTCCACTCCTGCTCTTTATACAGCCGCTCCGCTCCCTCACAGGTAAACTCCACTCCTGCTCTTTATACAGTCGCTCCGCTCCCTCACAGGTAAACTCCACTCCTGCTCTTTATACAGCCGCTCCGCTCCCTCACAGGTAAACTCCACTCCTGCTCTTTATACAGTCGCTCCGCTCCCTCACAGGTAAACTCCGACTCCTGCTCTTTATACAGTCGCTCCGCTCCCTCACAGGTAAACTCCACTCCTGCTCTTTATACAGCCGCTCCGCTCCCTCACAGGTAAACTCCACTCCTGCTCTTTATACAGTCGCTCCGCTCCCTCACAGGTAAACTCCACTCCTGCTCTTTATACAGTCGCTCCGCTCCCTCACAGGTAAACTCCACTCCTGCTCTTTATACAGTCGCTCCGCTCCCTCACAGGTAAACTCCACTCCTGCTCTTTATACAGTCGCTCCGCTCCCTCACAGGTAAACTCCACTCCTGTTCTTTATACAGCCGCTCCGCTCACTCACAGGTAAACTCCGCTCCTGCTCTTTATACAGTCGCTCCGCTACCTCACAGGTAAACTCCACTCCTGCTCTTTATACAGTCGCTCCGCTCCCTCACAGGTAAACTCCACTCCTGCTCTTTATACAGTCGCTCCGCTCCCTCACAGGTAAACTCCGCTCCTGCTCTTTATACAGTCGCTCCGCTACCTCACAGGTAAACTCCACTCCTGCTCTTTATACAGTCGCTCCGCTACCTCACAGGTAAACTCCACTCCTGCTCTTTATACAGCCGCTCCGCTCCCTCACAGGTAAACTCCACTCCTGCTCTTTATACAGTCGCTCCGCTACCTCACAGGTAAACTCCACTCCTGCTCTTTATACAGTCGCTCCGCTCCCTCACAGGTAAACTCCACTCCTGCTCTTTATACAGTCGCTCCGCTCCCTCACAGGTAAACTCCGCTCCTGCTCTTTATACAGTCGCTCCGCTCCCTCACAGGTAAACTCCGCTCCTGCTCTTTATACAGCCGCTCCGCTCCCTCACAGGTAAACTCCACTCCTGCTCTTTATACAGTCGCTCCGCTCCCTCACAGGTAAACTCCACTCCTGCTCTTTATACAGTCGCTCCGCTCCCTCACAGGTAAACTCCACTCCTGCTCTTTATACAGCCGCTCCGCTCCCTCACAGGTAAACTCCACTCCTGCTCTTTATACAGTCGCTCCGCTCCCTCACAGGTAAACTCCACTCCTGCTCTTTATACAGTCGCTCCGCTCCCTCACAGGTAAACTCCACTCCTGCTCTTTATACAGCCGCTCCGCTACCTCACAGGTAAACTCCACTCCTGCTCTTTATACAGTCGCTCCGCTCCCTCACAGGTAAACTCCGCTCCTGCTCTTTATACAGTCGCTCCGCTCCCTCACAGGTAAACTCCACTCCTGCTCTTTATACAGTCGCTCCGCTCCCTCACAGGTAAACTCCACTCCTGCTCTTTATACAGTCGCTCCGCTCCCTCACAGGTAAACTCCACTCCTGCTCTTTATACAGTCGCTCCGCTCCCTCACAGGTAAACTCCACTCCTGCTCTTTATACAGCCGCTCGCTCCCTCACAGGTAAACTCCACTCCTGCTCTTTATACAGTCGCTCCGCTCCCTCACAGGTAAACTCCACTCCTGCTCTTTATACAGTCGCTCCGCTCCCTCACAGGTAAACTCCACTCCTGCTCTTTATACAGTCGCTCCGCTCCCTCACAGGTAAACTCCACTCCTGCTCTTTATACAGTCCGCTCCGCTCCCTCACAGGTAAACTCCACTCCTGCTCTTTATACAGTCGCTCCGCTCCCTCACAGGTAAACTCCACTCCTGCTCTTTATACAGTCGCTCCGCTCCCTCACAGGTAAACTCCGCTCCTGCTCTTTATACAGCCGCTCCGCTCCCTCACAGGTAAACTCCACTCCTGCTCTTTATACAGTCGCTCCGCTCCCTCACAGGTAAACTCCACTCCTGCTCTTTATACAGTCGCTCCGCTCCCTCACAGGTAAACTCCACTCCTGCTCTTTATACAGTCGCTCCGCTCCCTCACAGGTAAACTCCACTCCTGCTCTTTATACAGCCGCTCCGCTCCCTCACAGGTAAACTCCAGCTCCTGCTCTTTATACAGTCGCTCCGCTCCCTCACAGGTAAACTCCACTCCTGCTCTTTATACAGTCGCTCCGCTCCCTCACAGGTAAACTCCACTCCTGCTCTTTATACAGTCGCTCCGCTCCCTCACAGGTAAACTCCACTCCTGCTCTTTATACAGCCGCTCCGCTCCCTCACAGGTAAACTCCACTCCTGCTCTTTATACAGTCGCTCCGCTCCCTCACAGGTAAACTCCACTCCTGCTCTTTATACAGTCGCTCCGCTCCCTCACAGGTAAACTCCACTCCTGCTCTTTATACAGTCGCTCCGCTCCCTCACAGGTAAACTCCACTCCTGCTCTTTATACAGTCGCTCCGCTCCCTCACAGGTAAACTCCACTCCTGCTCTTTATACAGTCGCTCCGCTCCCTCACAGGTAAACTCCACTCCTGCTCTTTATACAGCCGCTCCGCTCCCTCACAGGTAAACTCCACTCCTGCTCTTTATACAGTCGCTCCGCTCCCTCACAGGTAAACTCCACTCCTGCTCTTTATACAGTCGCTCCGCTCCCTCACAGGTAAACTCCACTCCTGCTCTTTATACAGCCGCTCCGCTCCTCACAGGTAAACTCCACTCCTGCTCTTTATACAGTCGCTCCGCTCCCTCACAGGTAAACTCCACTCCTGCTCTTTATACAGCCGCTCCGCTCCCTCACAGGTAAACTCCACTCCTGCTCTTTATACAGTCGCTCCGCTCCCTCACAGGTAAACTCCACTCCTGCTCTTTATACAGTCGCTCCTGCTCCCTCACAGGTAAACTCCACTCCTGCTCTTTATACAGCCGCTCCGCTCCCTCACAGGTAAACTCCACTCCTGCTCTTTATACAGTCGCTCCGCTCCCTCACAGGTAAACTCCACTCCTGCTCTTTATACAGTCGCTCCGCTCCCTCACAGGTAAACTCCACTCCTGCTCTTTATACAGCCGCTCCGCTCCCTCACAGGTAAACTCCACTCCTGCTCTTTATACAGCCGCTCCGCTCCCTCACAGGTAAACTCCACTCCTGCTCTTTATACAGCCGCTCCGCTCCCTCACAGGTAAACTCCACTCCTGCTCTTTATACAGTCGCTCCGCTCCCTCACAGGTAAACTCCACTCCTGCTCTTTATACAGTCGCTCCGCTCCCTCACAGGTAAACTCCACTCCTGCTCTTTATACAGCCGCTCCGCTCCCTCACAGGTAAACTCCACTCCTGCTCTTTATACAGTCGCTCCGCTCCCTCACAGGTAAACTCCACTCCTGCTCTTTATACAGCCGCTCCGCTCCCTCACAGGTAAACTCCACTCCTGCTCTTTATACAGTCGCTCCGCTCCCTCACAGGTAAACTCCACTCCTGCTCTTTATACAGTCGCTCCGCTCCCTCACAGGTAAACTCCACTCCTGCTCTTTATACAGTCGCTCCGCTCCCTCACAGGTAAACTCCACTCCTGCTCTTTATACAGTCGCTCCGCTCCCTCACAGGTAAACTCCACTCCTGCTCTTTATACAGTCGCTCCGCTCCCTCACAGGTAAACTCCACTCCTGCTCTTTATACAGTCGCTCCGCTCCCTCACAGGTAAACTCCACTCCTGCTCTTTATACAGTCGCTCCGCTCCCTCACAGGTAAACTCCGCTCCTGCTCTTTATACAGCCGCTCCGCTCCCTCACAGGTAAACTCCACTCCTGCTCTTTATACAGTCGCTCCGCTCCCTCACAGGTAAACTCCACTCCTGCTCTTTATACAGCCGCTCTGCTCCCTCACAGGTAAACTCCACTCCTGCTCTTTATACAGCCGCTCCGCTCCCTCACAGGTAAACTCCACTCCTGCTCTTTATACAGTCGCTCCGCTCCCTCACAGGTAAACTCCACTCCTGCTCTTTATACAGCCGCTCCGCTCCCTCACAGGTAAACTCCACTCCTGCTCTTTATACAGTCGCTCCGCTCCCTCACAGGTAAACTCCACTCCTGCTCTTTATACAGTCGCTCCGCTCCCTCACAGGTAAACTCCACTCCTGCTCTTTATACAGTCGCTCCGCTCCCTCACAGGTAAACTCCACTCCTGCTCTTTATACAGTCGCTCCGCTCCCTCACAGGTAAACTCCACTCCTGCTCTTTATACAGTCGCTCCGCTCCCTCACAGGTAAACTCCACTCCTGCTCTTTATACAGCCGCTCCGCTCCCTCACAGGTAAACTCCACTCCTGCTCTTTATACAGTCGCTCCGCTCCCTCACAGGTAAACTCCACTCCTGCTCTTTATACAGTCGCTCCGCTCCCTCACAGGTAAACTCCACTCCTGCTCTTTATACAGTCGCTCCGCTCCCTCACAGGTAAACTCCACTCTGCTCTTTATACAGTCGCTCCGCTCCCTCACAGGTAAACTCCACTCCTGCTCTTTATACAGTCGCTCCGCTCCCTCACAGGTAAACTCCACTCCTGCTCTTTATACAGCCGCTCCGCTCCCTCACAGGTAAACTCCACTCCTGCTCTTTATACAGTCGCTCCGCTCCCTCACAGGTAAACTCCACTCCTGCTCTTTATACAGTCGCTCCGCTCCTCACAGGTAAACTCCACTCCTGCTCTTTATACAGTCGCTCCGCTCCCTCACAGGTAAACTCCACTCCTGCTCTTTATACAGTCGCTCCGCTCCTCACAGGTAAACTCCACTCCTGCTCTTTATACAGTCGCTCCGCTACCTCACAGGTAAACTCCACTCCTGCTCTTTATACAGTCGCTCCGCTCCCTCACAGGTAAACTCCACTCCTGCTCTTTATACAGTCGCTCCGCTCCCTCACAGGTAAACTCCACTCCTGCTCTTTATACAGTCGCTCCGCTCCCTCACAGGTAAACTCCACTCCTGCTCTTTATACAGTCGCTCCGCTCCCTCACAGGTAAACTCCACTCCTGCTCTTTATACAGTCGCTCCGCTCCCTCACAGGTAAACTCCACTCCTGCTCTTTATACAGTCGCTCCGCTCCCTCACAGGTAAACTCCACTCCTGCTCTTTATACAGTCGCTCCGCTCCCTCACAGGTAAACTCCACTCCTGCTCTTTATACAGTCGCTCCGCTCCCTCACAGGTAAACTCCACTCCTGCTCTTTATACAGTCGCTCCGCTCCCTCACAGGTAAACTCCACTCCTGCTCTTTATACAGCCGCTCCGCTCCCTCACAGGTAAACTCCACTCCTGCTCTTTATACAGTCGCTCCGCTCCCTCACAGGTAAACTCCACTCCTGCTCTTTATACAGTCGCTCCGCTCCCTCACAGGTAAACTCCACTCCTGCTCTTTATACAGTCGCTCCGCTCCCTCACAGGTAAACTCCACTCCTGCTCTTTATACAGTCGCTCCGCTCCCTCACAGGTAAACTCCACTCCTGCTCTTTATACAGTCGCTCCGCTCCCTCACAGGTAAACTCCACTCCTGCTCTTTATACAGTCGCTCCGCTCCCTCACAGGTAAACTCCACTCCTGCTCTTTATACAGTCGCTCCGCTCCCTCACAGGTAAACTCCACTCCTGCTCTTTATACAGTCGCTCCGCTCCCTCACAGGTAAACTCCACTCCTGCTCTTTATACAGTCGCTCCGCTCCCTCACAGGTAAACTCCACTCCTGCTCTTTATACAGTCGCTCCGCTCCCTCACAGGTAAACTCCACTCCTGCTCTTTATACAGTCCGCTCCGCTCCCTCACAGGTAAACTCCACTCCTGCTCTTTATACAGTCGCTCCGCTCCCTCACAGGTAAACTCCACTCCTGCTCTTTATACAGTCGCTCCGCTCCCTCACAGGTAAACTCCACTCCTGCTCTTTATACAGCCGCTCCGCTCCCTCACAGGTAAACTCCACTCCTGCTCTTTATACAGCTGCTCCGCTACCTCACAGGTAAACTCCACTCCTGCTCTTTATACAGTCGCTCCGCTCCCTCACAGGTAAACTCCACTCCTGCTCTTTATACAGCCGCTCCGCTCCCTCACAGGTAAACTCCACTCCTGCTCTTTATACAGTCGCTCCACTACCTCACAGGTAAACTCCACTCCTGCTCTTTATACAGTCGCTCCGCTCCCTCACAGGTAAACTCCACTCCTGTTCTTTATACAGTCGCTCCGCTCCCTCACAGGTAAACTCCACTCCTGCTCTTTATACAGTCGCTCCGCTCCCTCACAGGTAAACTCCACTCCTGCTCTTTATACAGTCGCTCCGCTCCCTCACAGGTAAACTCCACTCCTGCTCTTTATACAGCCGCTCCGCTCCCTCACAGGTAAACTCCACTCCTGCTCTTTATACAGTCGCTCCGCTCCCTCACAGGTAAACTCCACTCCTGCTCTTTATACAGTCGCTCCGCTCCCTCACAGGTAAACTCCACTCCTGCTCTTTATACAGTCGCTCCGCTCCCTCACAGGTAAACTCCGCTCCTGCTCTTTATACAGTCGCTCCGCTCCCTCACAGGTAAACTCCACTCCTGCTCTTTATACAGTCGCTCCGCTCCCTCACAGGTAAACTCCAGTCCTGCTCTTTATACAGTCGCTCCGCTCCCTCACAGGTAAACTCCACTCCTGCTCTTTATACAGTCGCTCCGCTCCCTCACAGGTAAACTCCACTCCTGCTCTTTATACAGTCGCTCCACTCCCTCACAGGTAAACTCCACTCCTGCTCTTTATACAGCCGCTCCGCTCCCTCACAGGTAAACTCCACTCCTGTCCTTTATACAGCCGCTCCGCTCCCTCACAGGTAAACTCCACTCCTGCTCTTTATACAGTCGCTCCGCTCCCTCACAGGTAAACTCCACTCCTGCTCTTTATACAGCCGCTCCGCTCCCTCACAGGTAAACTCCACTCCTGCTCTTTATACAGCCGCTCCGCTCCCTCACAGGTAAACTCCACTCCTGCTCTTTATACAGTCGCTCCGCTCCCTCACAGGTAAACTCCACTCCTGCTCTTTATACAGTCGCTCTGCTCCCTCACAGGTAAACTCCACTCCTGCTCTTTATACAGTCGCTCCACTCCCTCACAGGTAAACTCCACTCCTGCTCTTTATACAGTCGCTCCGCTCCCTCACAGGTAAACTCCACTCCTGCTCTTTATACAGCCGCTCCGCTCCCTCACAGGTAAACTCCACTCCTGCTCTTTATACAGTCGCTCCGCTCCCTCACAGGTAAACTCCGCTCCTGCTCTTTATACAGCCGCTCCGCTCCCTCACAGGTAAACTCCACTCCTGCTCTTTATACAGCCGCTCCGCTCCATCACAGGTAAACTCCACTCCTGCTCTTTATACAGTCGCTCCGCTCCCTCACAGGTAAACTCCACTCCTGCTCTTTATACAGCCGCTCCGCTCCATCACAGGTAAACTCCACTCCTGCTCTTTATACAGTCACTCCGCTCCCTCACAGGTAAACTCCACTCCTGTTCTTTATACAGTCACTCCGCTCCCTCACAGGTAAACTCCGCTCCTGCTCTTTATACAGCCGCTCCGCTAATTCACAGGTAAACTCCGCTCCTGCACTTTATACAGCCGCTCCATACCCTCACAGGTAAACTCCACTCCTGGTCTTTATACAGTCGCTCCGCTAACTGACAGGTAAACTCCACTCCTGCTCTTTATACAGTCGCTCTGCTCCCTCACAGGTAAACTCCGCTCCTGCTCTTTATACAGCCGCTCCGCTAACTGACAGGTAAACTCCACTCCTGCTCTTTATACAGTCGCTCCGCTAATTCACATGTAAACTCCACTCCTGCTCTTTATACAGTCGCTCCGCTCCCTCACAGGTAAACTCCACTCCTGCTCTTTATACAGTCGCTCCGCTCCCTCACAGGTAAACTCCACTCCTGCTCTTTATACAGTCGCTCCGCTCCCTCACAGGTAAACTCCACTCCTGTTCTTTATACAGCCGCTCCATTCCCTCACAGGTAAACTCCACTCCTGCTCTTTATACAGTCGCTCCGCTAACTGACAGGTAAACTCCACTCCTGCTCTTTATACAGTCGCTCCGCTAACTGACAGGTAAACTCCACTCCTGCTCTTTATACAGCCGCTCAATTCCCTCTCAGGTAAACTCCACTCCTGCTCTTTATACAGTCGCTCCGCTCCCTCACAGGTAAACTCCACTCCTGCTCTTTATACAGCCGCTCTGCTCCCTCACAGGTAAACTCCACTCCTGCTCTTTATACAGTCGCTCTGCTCCCTCACAGGTAAACTCCACTCCTGCTCTTTATACAGCCGCTCCGCTACCTCACAGGTAAACTCCACTCCTGCTCTTTATACAGTCGCTCCGCTCCCTCACAGGTAAACTCCACTCCTGCTCTTTATACACCCGCTCTGCTCCCTCACAGGTAAACTCCACTCTTGCTCTTTATACAGTCGCTCTGCTCCCTCACAGGTAAACTCCACTCCTGCTCTTTATACAGCCGCTAAACTCCCTCACAGGTAAACTCCGTTCCTGCTCTTTATACAGTCGCTCTGCTCCCTCACAGGTAAACTCCACTCCTGCTATTTATACAGTCGCTCCGCTCCCTCACAGGTAAACTCCACTCCTGCTCTTTATACAGCCGCTCCGCTCCATCACAGGTAAACTCCACTCCTGCTCTTTATACAGTCGCTCCGCTCCCTCACAGGTAAACTCCACTCCTGCTCTTTATACAGTCGCTCCGCTCCCTCACAGGTAAACTCCACTCCTGCTCTTTATACAGTCGCTCCGCTCCCTCACAGGTAAACTCCACTCCTGCTCTTTATACAGTCGCTCCGCTCCCTCACAGGTAAACTCCACTCCTGCTCTTTATACAGTCAGCTCCGCTCCCTCACAGGTAAACTCCACTCCTGCTCTTTATACAGTCGCTCCGCTCCCTCACAGGTAAACTCCGCTCCTGCTCTTTATACAGCCGCTCCGCTCCATCACAGGTAAACTCCGCTCCTGCACTTTATACAGTCGCTCCATTCCCTCACAGGTAAACTCCACTCCTGGTCTTTATACAGTCGCTCCGCTACCTGACAGGTAAACTCCACTCCTGCTCTTTATACAGTCGCTCTGCTCCCTCACAGGTAAACTCCACTCCTGCTCTTTATACAGCCGCTCCGCTACCTCACAGGTAAACTCCACTCCTGCTCTTTATACAGTCGCTCCGCTACCTCACAGGTAAACTCCACTCCTGCTCTTTATACAGTCGCTCCGCTCCCTCACAGATAAACTCCACTCCTGCTCTTTATACAGTCGCTCTGCTCCCTCACAGGTAAACTCCACTCCTGCTCTTTATACAGTCGCTCTGCTCCCTCACAGGTAAACTCCACTCCTGCTCTTTATACAGCCGCTCCGCTCCCTCACAGGTAAACTCCACTCCTGCTCTTTATACAGTCGCTCCGCTAACTGACAGGTAAACTCCACTCCTGCTCTTTATACAGTCGCTCCGCTCCCTCACAGGTAAACTCCACTCCTGCTCTTTATACAGTCGCTCCGCTCCCTCACAGGTAAACTCCACTCCTGCTCTTTATACAGTCGCTCCGCTCCCTCACAGGTAAACTCCACTCCTGCTCTTTATACAGTCGCTCCGCTCCCTCACAGGTAAACTCCACTCCTGTTCTTTATACAGCCGCTCCATTCCCTCACAGGTAAACTCCACTCCTGCTCTTTATACAGTCGCTCCGCTCCCTCACAGCTAAACTCCACTCCTGCTCTTTATACAGTCGCTCCGCTAACTGACAGGTAAACTCCACTCCTGCTCTTTATACAGTCGCTCCGCTAACTGACAGGTAAACTCCACTCCTGCTCTTTATACAGCCGCTCCATTCCCTCTCAGGTAAACTCCACTCCTGCTCTTTATACAGTCGCTCCGCTCCCTCACAGGTAAACTCCACTCCTGCTCTTTATTCAGCCGCTCTGCTCCCTCACAGGTAAACTCCGCTCCTGCTCTTTATACAGTCGCTTTGCTCCCTCACAGGTAAACTCCACTCCTGCTCTTTATACAGTCGCTCTGCTCCCTCACAGGTAAACTCCACTCCTGCTCTTTATACAGTCGCTCTGCTCCCTCACAGGTAAACTCCACTCCTGCTCTTTATACAGTCGCTCTGCTCCCTCACAGGTAAACTCCACTCCTGCTCTTTATACAGTCGCTCTGCTCCCTCACAGGTAAACTCCACTCCTGCTCTTTATACAGTCGCTCGCTCCCTCACAGGTAAACTCCAGCTCCTGCTCTTTATACAGCCGCTCCGTTCCCTCACAGGTATACTCCACTCCTGCTCTTTATACAGTTGCTCCGCTCCCTCACAGGTAAACTCCACTCTTGCTCTTTATACAGCCGCTCCGCTCCCTCACAGGTAAACTCCACTCCTGCTCTTTATACAGCCGCTCCGCTCCCTCACAGGTAAACTCCACTCCTGCTCTTTATACAGTCGCTCCGCTCCCTCACAGGTAAACTCCGTTCCTGCTCTTTATACAGTCGCTCTGCTCCCTCACAGGTAAACTCCACTCCTGTTCTTTATACAGTCGCTCCGATCCCTCACAGGTAAACTCCACTCCTGCTCATTATACAGCCGCTCCGCTAATTCACAGGTAAACTCCGTTCCTGCTCTTTATACAGTCGCTCCGCTCCCTAACAGGTAAACTCCACTCCTGCTCTTTATACAGTCGCTCCGCTCCCTCACAGGTAAACTCCACTCCTGCTCTTTATACAGTCGCTCCGCTACCTCACAGGTAAACTCCACTCCTGCTCTTTATACAGTCGCTCCGCTCCCTCACAGGTAAACTCCACTCCTGCTCTTTATACAGTCGCTCCGCTACCTCACAGGTAAACTCCACTCCTGCTCTTTATACAGTCGCTCCGCTCCCTCACAGGTAAACTCCACTCCTGCTCTTTATACAGTCGCTCCGCTCCCTCACAGGTAAACTCCACTCCTGCTCATTATACAGTCGCTCTGCTCCCTCACAGGTAAACTCCACTCCTACTCTTTATACAGTCGCTCTGCTCCCTCACAGGTAAACTCCACTCCTGTCCTTTATACAGCCGCTCCGCTCCCTCACAGGTAAACTCCACTCCTGCTCTTTATACAGTCGCTCCGCTCCCTCACAGGTAAACTCCACTCCTGCTCTTTATACAGCCGCTCTGCTCCCTCACAGGTAAACTCCACTCCTGTTCTTTATACAGTCGCTTTGCTCCCTCACAGGTAAACTCCACTCCTGCTCTTTATACAGTCGCTCTGCTCCCTCACAGGTAAACTCCACTCCTGCTCTTTATACAGTCGCTCTGCTCCCTCACAGGTAAACTCCGCTCCTGCTCTTTATACAGCCGCTCCGTTCCCTCACAGGTATACTCCACTCCTGCTCTTTATACAGTTGCTCCGCTCCCTCACAGGTAAACTCCACTCTTGCTCTTTATACAGCCGCTCCGTTACCTCACAGGTAAACTCCACTCCTGCTCTTTATACAGTCGCTCCGCTACCTCACAGGTAAACTCCGCTCCTGCTATTTATACAGTCGCTCCGCTCCCTCACAGGTAAACTCCACTCCTGCTCTTTATACAGTCACTCCGCTCCCTCACAGGTAAACTCCACTCCTGCTCTTTATACAGTCGCTCCGCTCCCTCACAGGTAAACTCCACTCGTGCTCTTTATACAGACGCTCCGCTCCATCACAGGTAAACTCCACTCCTGCTCTTTATACAGTCGCTCCGCTCCCTCACAGGTAAACTCCACTCCTGCTCTTTATACAGTCGCTCCGCTCCCTCACAGGTAAACTCCACTCCTGCTCTTTATACAGCCACTCCGCTCCCTCACAGGTAAACTCCACTCCTGCTCTTTAGACAGTCACTCCGCTCCCTCACAGGTAAACTCCACTCCTGTTCTTTATACAGTCACTCCGCTCCCTCACAGGTAAACTCCACTCCTGCACTTTATACAGCCGCTCCATTCCCTCACAGATAAACTCCACTCCTGGTCTTTATACAGTCGCTCCGCTACCTCACAGGTAAACTCCACTCCTGCTCTTTATACAGCCGCTCCATTCCCTCACAGGTAAACTCCGCTCCTGCACTTTATACAGCCGCTCCATTCCCTCACAGGTAAACTCCACTCCTGGTCTTTATACAGTCGCTCCGCTAACTGACAGGTAAACTCCACTCCTGCTCTTTATACAGTCGCTCTGCTCCATCACAGGTAAACTCCGCTCCTGCTCTTTATACAGCCGCTCCGTTCCCTCACAGGTATACTCCACTCCTGCTCTTTATACAGTCGCTCCGCTCCCTCACAGGTAAACTCCACTCCTGCTCTTTATACAGTCGCTCCGCTAACTGACAGGTAAACTCCACTCCTGCTCTTTATACAGTCGCTCCGCTAATTCACATGTAAACTCCACTCCTGCTCTTTATACAGTCGCTCGGCTCCCTCACAGGTAAACTCCACTCCTGCTCTTTATACAGTCGCTCCGCTCCCTCACAGGTAAACTCCACTCCTGCTCTTTATACAGTCGCTCCGCTCCCTCACAGGTAAACTCCACTCCTGTTCTTTATACAGCCGCTCCATTCCCTCACAGGTAAACTCCACTTCTGCTCTTTATACAGTCGCTCCGCTAACTGACAGGTAAACTCCACTCCTGATCTTTATACAGCCGCTCTGCTCCCTCACAGGTAAACTCCACTCCTGCTCTTTATTCAGCCGCTCTGCTCCCTCACAGGTAAACTCCGCTCCTGCTCTTTATACAGTCGCTTTGCTCCCTCACAGGTAAACTCCACTCCTGCTCTTTATACAGTCGCTCCACTAACTCACAGGTAAACTCCGCTCCTGCTCTTTATACAGCCGCTCCGTTCCCTCACAGGTATACTCCACTCCTGCTCTTTATACAGCCGCTCCGCTACCTCACAGGTAAACTCCACTCCTGCTCTTTATACAGCTGCTCCGCTCCCTCACAGGTAAACTCCACTCCTGCTCTTTATACAGTCGCTCCGCTCCCTCACAGGTAAACTCCGTTCCTGCTCTTTATACAGTCGCTCTGCTCCCTCACAGGTAAACTCCACTCCTGCTCTTTATACAGTCGCTCCGCTCCCTCACAGGTAAACTCCACTCCTGCTCTTTATACAGCCGCTCCGCTAATTCACAGGTAAACTCCGTTCCTGCTCTTTATACAGTCGCTCCGCTAACTCACAGGTAAACTCCACTCCTGCTCTTTATTCAGCCACTCCATTCCTTCTCAGGTAAACTCCGCTCCTACTCTTTATACAGTCGCTCCGCTCCCTCACAGGTAAACTCCACTCCTGCTCTTTATACAGTCACTCTGCTCCCTCACAGGTAAACTCCGCTCCTGCTCTTTATACAGCTGCTCTGCTCCCTCACAGGTAAACTCCGCTCCTGCTCTTTATACAGTCACTCTGCTCCCTCACAGGTAAACTCCGCTCCTGCTCTTTATACAGTCGCTCCGCTACCTCACAGGTAAACTCCACTCCTGCTCTTTATACAGCTGCTCCGCTCCCTCACAGGTAAACTCCACTCCTGCTCTTTATACAGTCGCTCCGCTCCCTCACAGGTAAACTCCACTCCTGCTCATTATACAGTCGCTCTGCTCCCTCACAGGTAAACTCCACTCCTGCTCTTTATACAGTCGCTCCGCTCCCTCACAGGTAAACTCCACTCCTGCTCTTTATACAGTCGCTCCGCTCCCTCACAGGTAAACTCCACTCCTGCTCTTTATACAGCCGCTCTGCTCCCTCACAGGTAAACTCCACTCCTGCTCTTTATACAGCCGCTCTGCTCCCTCACAGGTAAACTCCACTCCTGTTCTTTATACAGTCGCTTTGCTCCCTCACAGGTAAACTCCACTCCTGCTCTTTATACAGTCGCTCTGCTCCCTCACAGGTAAACTCCACTCCTGCTCTTTATACAGTCGCTCTGCTCCCTCACAGTTAAACTCCGCTCCTGCTCTTTATACAGTCGCTCCGCTCCCTCACAGGTAAACTCCGTTCCTGCTCTTTATACAGCCGCTCCGCTCCATCACAGGTAAACTCCACTCCTGCTCTTTATACAGTCGCTCCGCTCCCTCACAGGTAAACTCCACTCCTGCTCTTTATACAGTCGCTCCGCTCCCTCACAGGTAAACTCCACGCCTGCTCTTTATACAGCCGCTCCGCTCCCTCACAGGTAAACTCCACTCCTGTTTTTTATACAGTCATTCCGCTCCCTCATAGGTAAACTCCGCTCCTGCTCTTTATACAGCCGCTCCGCTAATTCACAGTTAAACTCCGCTCCTGCACTTTATACAGCCGCTCCATTCCCTCACAGATAAACTCCACTCCTGGTCTTTATACAGCCGCTCTGCTCCCTCACAGGTAAACTCCACTCCTGCTCTTTATACAGTCGCTCTGCTCCCTCACAGGTAAACTCCACTCCTGCTCTTTATACAGCCGCTCCGAACCCTCACAGATAAACTCCACTCCTGCTCTTTATACAGTCGCTCCGCTAACTGACAGGTAAACTCCACTCCTGCTCTTTATACAGTCGCTCCGCTAATTCACATGTAAACTCCACTCCTGCTCTTTATACAGTCGCTCCGCTCCCTCACAGGTAAACTCCACTCCTGCTCTTTATACAGTCGCTCCGCTCCCTCACAGGTAAACTCCACTCCTGCTCTTTATACAGTCGCTCCGCTCCCTCACAGGTAAACTCCACTCCTGTTCTTTATACAGCCGCTCCATTCCCTCACAGGTAAACTCCACTCCTGCTCTTTATACAGTCGCTCCGCTAACTGACAGGTAAACTCCACTCCTGCTCTTTATACAGTCGCTCCGCTAACTGACAGGTAAACTCCACTCCTGCTCTTTATACAGCCGCTCCATTCCCTCTCAGGTAAACTCCACTCCTGCTCTTTATACAGTCGCTCCGCTCCCTCACAGGTAAACTCCACTCCTGCTCTTTATTCAGCCGCTCTGCTCCCTCACAGGTAAACTCCGCTCCTGCTCTTTATACAGTCGCTCTGCTCCCTCACAGGTAAACTCCACTCCTGCTCTTTATACAGTCGCTCCGCTAACTGACAGGTAAACTCCACTCCTGCTCTTTATACAGTCGCTCCGCTAACTGACAGGTAAACTCCACTCCTGCTCTTTATACAGCCGCTCCATTCCCTCTCAGGTAAACTCCACTCCTGCTCTTTATACAGTCGCTCCGCTCCCTCACAGGTAAACTCCACTCCTGCTCTTTATTCAGCCGATCTGCTCCCTCACAGGTAAACTCCGCTCCTGCTCTTTATACAGTCGCTTTGCTCCCTCACAGGTAAACTCCACTCCTGCTCTTTATACAGTCGCTCTGCTCCCTCACAGGTAAACTCCACTCCTGCTCTTTATACAGTCGCTCCGCTAACTGACAGGTAAACTCCACTCCTGCTCTTTATACAGTCGCTCCGCTAACTGACAGGTAAACTCCACTCCTGCTCTTTATACAGCCGCTCCATTCCCTCTCAGGTAAACTCCACTCCTGCTCTTTATACAGTCGCTCCGCTCCCTCACAGGTAAACTCCACTCCTGCTCTTTATTCAGCCGCTCTGCTCCCTCACAGGTAAACTCCGCTCCTGCTCTTTATACAGTCGCTTTGCTCCCTCACAGGTAAACTCCACTCCTGCTCTTTATACAGTCGCTCTGCTCCCTCACAGGTAAACTCCACTCCTGCTCTTTATACAGTCGCTCCACTAACTCACAGGTAAACTCCACTCCTGCTCTTTATACAGTCGCTCCGCTCCCTCACAGGTAAACTCCACTCCTGCTCTTTATACAGTCGCTCCACTAACTCACAGGTAAACTCCACTCCTGCTCTTTATACAGCCGCTCCGCTCCCTCACAGGTAAACTCCACTCCTGCTCTTTATACAGTCGCTCCGCTCCCTCACAGGTAAACTCCACTCCTGCTCTTTATACAGTCGCTCCACTAACTCACAGGTAAACTCCACTCCTGCTCTTTATACAGTCGCTCCGCTCCCTCACAGGTAAACTCCACTCCTGCTCTTTATACAGTCGCTCCACTAACTCACAGGTAAACTCCACTCCTGCTCTTTATACAGCCGCTCCGCTCCCTCACAGGTAAACTCCACTCCTGCTCTTTATACAGTCGCTCCGCTCCCTCACAGGTAAACTCCACTCCTGCTCTTTATACAGTCGCTCCACTAACTCACAGGTAAACTCCGCTCCTGCTCTTTATACAGTCGCTCCGCTACCTCACAGGTAAACACCACTCCTGCTCTTTATACAGCCGCTCCGCTAACTCACAGGTAAACTCCACTCCTGTTCTTTATACAGTCGCTCCGCTCCATCACAGGTAAACACCGTTCCTGCTCTTTATACAGTCGCTCCGCTCCCTCACAGGTAAACTCCGCTCCTGCTCTTTATACAGCCGCTCCGTTCCCTCACAGGTAAACTCCGCTCCTGCTCTTTATACAGTCACTCCGCTACCTCACAGGTAAACTCCACTCCTGCTCTTTATACAGTCGCTCCGCTCCCTCACAGGTAAACTCCACTCTTGCTCTTTATACAGTCACTCTGCTCCCTCACAGGTAAACTCCACTCCTGCTCTTTATACAGCCGCTCCGCTCCCTCACAGGTAAACTCCACTCCTGCTCTTTATACAGCCGCTCCGCTCCCTCACAGGTAAACTCCGTTCCTGCTCTTTATACAGCCGCTCCGCTCCCTCACAGGTAAACTCCACTCCTGCTCTTTATACAGTCGCTCCGCTCCCTCACAGGTAAACTCCGTTCCTGCTCTTTATACAGTCGCTCTGCTCCCTCACAGGTAAACTCCACTCCTGCTCATTATACAGCCGCTCCGCTAATTCACAGGTAAACTCCGTTCCTGCTCTTTATACAGTCGCTCCGCTCCCTAACAGGTAAACTCCACTCCTGCTCTTTATTCAGCCACTCCATTCCTTCTCAGGTAAACTCCGCTCCTACTCTTTATACAGTCGTTCCGCTAACTGACAGGTAAACTCCACTCCTGCTCTTTATACAGCCGCTCCGCTCCCTCACAGGTAAACTCCACTCCTGCTCTTTATACAGCCGCTCTGCTCCCTCACAGGTAAACTCCACTCCTGCTCTTTATACAGCCGCTCCGCTCCCTCACAGGTAAACTCCGCTCATGCTCTTTATACAGCTGCTACGCTCCCTCACAGGTAAACTCCACTCCTGTTCTTTATACAGCCGCTCTGCTCCCTCACAGGTAAACTCCACTCCTGTTCTTTATACAGCTGCTCCGCTCCCTCACAGGTAAACTCCACTCCTGCTCTCTATACAGCCGCTCTGCTCCCTCACAGGTAAACTCCGCTCCTGCTCTTTATACAGCCGCTCCATTCCCTCACAGGTAAACTCCACTCCTGTTCTTTATACAGCTGCTCCGCTCCCTCACAGGTAAACTCCACTCCTGCTCTTTATACAGTCGCTCCGCTCCCTCACAGGTAAACTCCGCTCCTGCTCTTTATACAGCCGCTCCATTCCCTTACAGGTAAACTCCACTCCTGCTCTTTATACAGTCGCTCCGCTAACTGACAGGTAAACTCCACTCGTGCTCTTTATACAGCCGCTCCATTCCCTCTCAGGTAAACTCCACTCCTGCTCTTTATACAGCCGCTCTGCTCCCTCACAGGTAAACTCCACTCCTGCTCTTTATACAGTCGCTCCGCTCCCTCACACGTAAACTCCACTCCTGCTCTTTATACAGTCGCTCCACTACCTCACAGGTAAACTCCACTCCTGCTCTTTATACAGTCGCTCCACTACCTCACAGGTAAACTCCGCTCCTGCTATTTATACAGTCGCTCCACTCCCTCACAGGTAAACTCCACTCCTGCTCTTTATACAGTCGCTCCGCTACCTCACAGGTAAACTCCCCTCCTGCTCTTTATACAGCCGCTCCGTTACCTCACAGGTAAACTCCACTCCTGCTCTTTATACAGTCGCTCCGCTACCTCACAGGTAAACTCCGCTCCTGCTATTTATACAGTCGCTCCGCTCCCTCACAGGTAAACTCCGTTCCTGCTCTTTATACAGCCGCTCCGCTCCATCACAGGTAAACTCCACTCCTGCTCTTTATACAGTCGCTCCGCTCCCTCACAGGTAAACTCCACTCCTGCTCTTTATACAGTCGCTCCGCTCCCTCACAGGTAAACTCCACTCCTGCTCTTTATACAGCCGCTCCGCTAATTCACAGGTAAACTCCACTCCTGCTCTTTATACAGCCGCTCCGCTCCCTCACAGGTAAACTCCGCTCCTGCTCTTTATACAGTCGCTCCGCTCCCTCACAGGTAAACTCCACTCCTGCTCTTTATACAGCCGCTCCATTCCCTCTCAGGTAAACTCCACTCCTGCTCTTTATACAGTCGCTCCGCTAACTGACAGGTAAACTCCACTCCTGCTCTTTATACAGTCACTCCGCTCCCTCACAGGTAAACTCCACTCCTGTTCTTTATACAGTCACTCCGCTCCCTCACAGGTAAACTCCGCTCCTGCTCTTTATACAGCCGCTCCGCTCCCTCACAGGTAAACTCCACTCCTGATCTTTATACAGTCGCTCCGCTAACTGACAGGTAAACTCCACTCCTGCTCTTTATACAGTCGCTCTGCTCCCTCACAGGTAAACTCCGCTCCTGCTCTTTATACAGCCGCTCCGCTCCCTCACAGGTAAACTCCGCTCCTGCTCTTTATGCAGTCGCTCCGCTCCCTCACAGGTAAACTCCACTCCTGCTCTTTATACAGTCGCTCCGCTACCTCACAGGTAAACTCCACTCCTGCTCTTTATACAGCCGCTCCGCTACCTCACAGATAAACTCCACTCCTGCTCTTTATACAGTCGCTCCGCTAACTGACAGGTAAACTCCACTCCTGCTCTTTATACAGTCGCTCCGCTAATTCACATGTAAACTCCACTCCTGCTCTTTATACAGCCGCTCCGCTCCCTCACAGGTAAACGCCACTCCTGCTCTTTATACAGTCGCTCCGCTCCCTCACAGGTAAACTCCACTCCTGCTCTTTATACAGTCGCTCCGCTCCCTCACAGGTAAACTCCACTCCTGTTCTTTATACAGCCGCTCCATTCCCTCACAGGTAAACTCCACTCCTGCTCTTTATACAGTCGCTCCGCTAACTGACAGGTAAACTCCACTCCTGCTCTTTATACAGTCGTTCCGCTAACTGACAGGTAAACTCCACTCCTGCTCTTTATACAGCCGCTCCGCTCCCTCTCAGGTAAACTCCACTCCTGCTCTTTATACAGTCGCTCCGCTCCCTCACAGGTAAACTCCACTCCTGCTCTTTATACAGCCGCTCCGCTCCCTCACAGGTAAACTCCGCTCCTACTCTTTATACAGTCGCTCTGCTCCATCACAGGTAAACTCCACTCCTGCTCTTTATACAGTCGCTCCGCTCCCTCACAGGTAAACTCCACTCCTGCTCTTTATACAGTCGCTTTGCTCCCTCACAGGTAAACTCCACTCCTGCTCTTTATACAGTCGCTCTGCTCCCTCACAGGTAAACTCCACTCCTGCTCTTTATACAGTCGCTCTGCTCCCTCACAGGTAAACTCCACTCCTGCTCTTTATACAGTCGCTCTGCTCCCTCACAGGTAAACTCCGCTCCTGCTCTTTATACAGTTGCTCCGCTCCCTCACAGGTAAACTCCGCTCCTGCTCTCTATACAGCCGCTCTGCTCCCTCACAGGTAAACTCCACTCCTGCTCTTTATACAGCCGCTCCGTTACCTCACAGGTAAACTCCACTCCTGCTCTTTATACAGTCGCTCCGCTACCTCACAGGTAAACTCCGCTCCTGCTATTTATACAGTCGCTCCGCTCCATCACAGGTAAACTCCACTCCTGCTCTTTATACAGTCGCTCCGCTCCCTCACAGGTAAACTCCGCTCCTGCTATTTATACAGCCGCTCCGCTCCCTCACAGGTAAACTCCACTCCTGCTCTTTATACAGTCGCTCCGCTCCATCACAGGTAAACTCCACTCCTGCTCTTTATACAGCCGCTAAACTCCCTCACAGGTAAACTCCACTCCTGCTCTTTATACAGCCGCTCCGCTCCCTCACAGGTAAACTCCACTCCTGTTCTTTATACAGTCGCTCCGCTACCTCACAGGTAAACTCCACTCCTGCTCTTTATACAGTCGCTCCGCTCCCTCACAGGTAAACTCCACTCCTGCTCTTTATACAGTCGCTCTGCTCCCTCACAGGTAAACTCCGCTCCTGCTCTTTATACAGCCGCTCCGCTCCCTCACAGGTAAACTCCACTCCTGCTCTTTATACAGTCGCTCTGCTCCCTCACAGGTAAACTCCGCTCCTGCTCTTTATACAGCCGCTCCGCTCCCTCACAGGAAAACTCCACTCCTGCTCTTTATACAGTCGCTCCGCTCCCTCACAGGTAAACTCCACTCCTGCTCTTTATACAGTCGCTCTGCTCCCTCACAGATAAACTCCGCTCCTGCTCTTTATACAGCCGCTCCGCTCCCTCACAGGTAAACTCCACTCCTGCTCTTTATACAGTCGCTCTGCTCCCTCACAGGTAAACTCCACTCCTGCTCTTTATACAGTCGCTCTGCTCCCTCACAGGTAAACTCCGCTCCTGCTCTTTATACAGTCGCTCCGCTCCATCACAGGTAAACTCCACTCCTGCTCTTTATACAGTCGCTCTGCTCCCTCACAGGTAAACTCCGCTCCTGCTCTTTATACAGTCGCTCCGCTCCATCACAGGTAAACTCCACTCCTGCTCTTTATACAGTCGCTCCGCTCCATCACAGGTAAACTCCACTCGTGCTCTTTATACAGCCGCTCCACTCCCTCACAGGTAAACTCCACTCCTGCTCTTTATACAGTCGCTCTGCTCCCTCACAGGTAAACTCCGCTCCTGCTCTTTATACAGTCGCTCCGCTCCATCACAGGTAAACTCCACTCCTGCTCTTTATACAGTCGCTCCGCTCCATCACAGGTAAACTCCACTCCTGCTCTTTATACAGTCGCTCCGCTACCTCACAGGTAAACTCCGCTCCTGCTATTTATACAGTCGCTCCGCTCCATCACAGGTAAACTCCACTCCTGCTCTTTATACAGTCGCTCCGCTCCATCACAGGTAAACTCCACTCCTGCTCTTTATACAGTCGCTCCGCTCCATCACAGGTAAACTCCACTCCTGTTCTTTATACAGTCGCTCCGCTCCCTCACAGGTAAACTCCACTCCTGCTCTTTATACAGTCGCTCTGCTCCCTCACAGGTAAACTCCACTCCTGCTCTTTATACAGCCGCTCTGCTCCCTCACAGGTAAACTCCACTCCTGCTCTTTATACAGTCGCTCCGCTACCTTACAGGTAAACTCCACTCCTGCTCTTTATACAGTCGCTCCGCTAACTCACAGGTAAACTCCACTCCTGCTCTTTATACAGTCGCTCCGCTACCTCACAGGTAAACTCCGTTCCTGCTCTTTATACAGTCGCTCTGCTCCCTCACAGGTAAACTCCACTCCTGCTCTTTATACAGCCGCTCTGCTCCCTCACAGGTAAACTCCACTCCTGCTCTTTATACAGTCGCTCCGCTACCTTACAGGTAAACTCCACTCCTGCTCTTTATACAGTCGCTCCGCTAACTCACAGGTAAACTCCCCTCCTGCTCTTTATACAGTCGCTCCGCTACCTCACAGGTAAACTCCACTCCTGATCTTTATACAGTCGCTCCGCTCCCTCACTGGTAAACTCCACTCCTGCTCTTTATACAGCCGCTCTGCTCCCTCACAGGTAAACTCCACTCCTGCTCTTTATACAGCCGCTCCGCTAATTCACAGTTAAACTCCACTCCTGCTCTTTATACAGCTGCTCCGCTCCCTCACAGGTAAACACTTTCCCTTCATACAGGCCAAAAACCTGTTTCACGCTGTTGTGAAACCAGTTTGCTATTGTCTGCTCCCTCTGCCAATCGTAGACCGTGTTTCCTGCTGCCCACCGTTGTGACGTTAATTTTAATGCATTTACATCTCCTCACTGTGTCCTCACCCTGGAATCACCCCCACAATTAAACTTACCCCCCTCATCGGCGTGAGCTCCGAGCAGTGAGCTGCACGGCCTCCCTTCGAAGGCATGTGTCTGGCCAGCTGAACCTCGAGGGAATCTCGGAGGTGCGTGCACACAACCTCGCTCAGCGCTCAGGAGGATCGCCCGGAGGTCCTCAGTGAAGGGGATCTGCGCATTCAGGGGGTGTTGGGTGGGTGGGGGGGGGGGGCGCACAGGCAAATGGCTTTCAGGCTGGTGCCGGGGTGAGGACTACAGTGCGGGTCAGACTGGGGTCAGTGATGATGGGGGGGGTGGGGGCAAGGCAGCACAGACTGGAGGAGATATTCCAACACATGCCGAGGGCGGGGTGGCCAGAGGGTGAAAGGGGTGGGGGGTGGTGAGAGAGGTGGCCATGCCCCTCAGGGGTGGGGGGTGGTGAGAGAGGTGGCCATGCCCCTCAGGGGTGGGGGGTGGTGAGAGAGGTGGCCATGCCCCTCAGGGGTGGGGGTTGGTGAGAGAGGTGGCCATGCCCCTTGGAAAAGCTTCTCAAAACCGAGCATTCTTCCCCAGCTGAGTCCGTTCAGCTGCAGCTGCGTTGACCTGCTGGGGGTCCGGCCTGCGAAACTTCTCTGCCCACCTCGAACAACATTACAGCGTGAAAGTGTCACCAAATGCCCCAGAACCTTTCACCCCTCGGGCGCAGACTGTAAATTAACATGGGTTTTAGGGAGCAGTGGAGCAATCGGTCGACTGGGTAAGTTGTAGAATCCCCTTGGCCATGGCACAGTCAGTGGAGGAGCCCCTTGCAATGTTTTTATTAGTGTTTGGACCAGTCTCCCCCGCGGTTCAAGCTGACAGTGCAGCCTTGCAGTGTGGGTTAGGAGAATGTCTGTGCCTGAGCTGAGAGCCCAGCCTGCAGTCCAATGGGCAAAGCTGCTGCCGATGGGTCAGGGGGGGTGGGGCGGAGGTGGGTGGGGTTTCGGACAACCATGAAACACACCATGCACTGGCCATCCCAAGTGGTATGAGTGCAGGGGGCTTTCAGACTTAACCAGGAGCGGTTCCTAGTGCACCCATTGCTAACCCACGCATCTCTCTCTTTGACCCTGCAGGGATAGAGCACCAGGGTGATGGAGCCTCGTTATTTAGCGGTCTACCTCATGGTTTACAGAGAGCAGAGAAGAAGACAGAGCAGTGTAGGCATCGGGCTCAGCACAGGGAGGAGCTCATCCCTCAAGCTGAAGGTGTGGCAGTGCTTGCTGTGCACACAGCTGAAGATCCACAGCGAGCTGTCGCTGGCAGGCACCTCACTAGACCCAAGTCTATAGACAGTGCCTGTCATTCCTGCAGGTGACTGAGAACCAGTGTCTTTGAAGACTGTGCATGTCCAGGGAACTGTTCTTCACATATGCCCGCCAGCTGCAGGATTTGGTGCTACGGGGACATGGAGGGCATCCACTGCCAGTGGCCGTGAAAGTGGCCAATGTTCATGCCAGTGGCTCTGTCCAGGGCTCCAGAGGTGACCCTGGGGGGATCTCCCAAGCCTCCAGGCACAAGCACATCCAGGAGGTCACGGACACCATCTTCCCGAAGGGTCAGAGCTTTGCGCATTTCACCCAGGATCAGGAAAGCCGGAAGCAAGGGCGCTGGGGTTTCTGGTTTCCCACAGGTGCAGGGTGTCATCGACTGTGCTCGCGTGGTGCTGAGATCTCCCTGGCAACGAGCAGTCACCTACGTCACCCACAGGGCCTTCCACTGGCTGGATGTTCAGCTGGTGTCCGATCACCACAGGCACGTCTGCACACGGTTCCCAGGGAGCGCCCACGACTCCTACATCCCTAGCAGGTCAGACCCCTGACATCTTCCAGGGTCCACAGAAGAGGCAAGATTAGCTTCTCGGGGACAAGGGCTACTCACCAAGGCCAATGATGCCTTACTTTGATGAAGCCGATGACAGGCCCAATGAAAATGCGGTTCCAGTGCCTCGACAAGTCCAGCGGAGCACTGCAATACAGCCCTCCGAGGGAGCCGCCCATCTCCGTCGCTTGCTGTGCACTCCATGTCTGGCACTGCAACAGGGGAAGGCCCTGGCTGAGGGGGAGATGGAGGAGCTGCACGTCTCCTCCGATTCGGAGGACCTCAAAGGGGATGAAAATGACGAGGCCCTTGAATGCGAGGGTATTGGTGATGAGGCCAGATGAGGATTTGTGGAGATGCAGCGAGGACAGTCCTGACATCCTCACCTTGCATCTGTGAACGTTTGACTCCTGTGTGGCTGATGGCAGCTCACATACCCCCAGTGCTCAGGCTCATGTCATGGAGACACAGTGGAGGCCCTAATAGTTGCTCGATCTCAGGAGTATGATGACAATATGCAGTGAAGACACTCCATAAATCTCCACATAGCCTCTGAGAATGTCTGACTCCTGTCTGGCTGAGGGCAGCTCTCTTGTGCTCTGTATCAGGGTCATATATCACAGAGACACAGCTGTGAAACTTTAAGTTCACCTAATCCTTTGTCAGCTTCAGCACCTCACCCTTCAGGAGCTGGTGCACAATGTCACTGGTCACAGATGCTGATGTGATGGGGGTCAGCCCCACCTTAAAGGTGCTGAGAGCACACAGAGAGAATGATGGAACTCTGTGACCCCTGTCCAATACATTCTGACAGCAATGACCAACTATCGAGGTGCAGACATCAGTAATGTGTCCAATGAGTGTGAGGCCGGACCATCACTTTGGTCTGAAGATTACACAAAGCACAGGGAAGAGGCCCTGGACCGAAACACCTGCCTTTATCTTGTGCAGGAAGGTTTCATATCTGAGTGACAAGAACACTGCTCATCAGAACAAGGAGCCACAGGCAGGGAGACATTGTTGGGAGTTTATTGACAATAGTGAACAATATGTACAAGTGATTAACAACCCTGCCCAGACTATACAACTACTTCTACCTAACTTTCCTAACCCTGCTGCTATATCTTGGTGCTCCCCGGACATCCACAGCAGGGGTAGAGACAGCTGCTGACTGGGACTCCCTGTCAGTGATGACCTTGGCAGGCGTCCTCTGTAGGGCCGAGACTTGGATGGTCCTGGCCTGCTTTTGGAGTCCTGCTGTGTGGCAGTGACACCCTACTCGGCCTGTGGAGCTGGAGCTGCTGGGGTCACGGGAAGAGGGGATTCGGATGGGCCGGTCACTCTCGGATTCACCTGGATGGATGGCCCTGGGAGTGGGGGGGGGGGGTACACCTGCTGATCTTCCTCCCTATGGGTGTCCGAGGGTCCCAGGCTGACTCCGTGAGGAGCAGGGGAAGCTGGAGTGAGATCAAGCTGCCCTGCGCCTCTCTAGTGTTGACACAGTTGGAGACCAACTATGGCGGTCAGTGATGGAGTTAAGCCCGCACAGCATTGTGGGATAGATGTCCTGGACCAAGGTCTCCATGGCGACCACCATCCTGCCAGGGTTGACCTCGGTGTGTCAGCCGTATCACCTCAGCCTCAAGGCGGACAGACTCCTCCGTCGTGCCTTGCAATCTGAGGAGTGCTGCGGACACCCCTTCCTGATGTGCCCATGATTAGCTTTACAGCTCCAGCGACTGATTGAGGACCGAGTCCAGAGGCTCCTCATCTGACTCGGACTCAGCAGATCCCTTGCCTCCAGCAACCCTCCGAGTGCCGCTGATCCCGGGTGTCGGTAAGTTAGTTGTATCAAACTGCCACTGGACACAATAAAGATAAAACAGGGCAGACCACCCGGCATTGACCTCAGCACCAGGCATGAAAAAGGCACCATCCTCCCCAGTCAACCCTGCAAAGCCCTCCTCACTAACAGCTGGGGCTGTACCAAAATTTGGGAGAGCTATCCCATAGACTAGTCAAATGACAGCACACCCACCAACGTCCCAGACACCTCTATCTCCGGGTATGCCCTGTCCCACTGGCAGGACAGACCCAGCTCCCAGAGGTGGTGGAATAGTGGAATCCAGTCAGTGGGGGCCAGAGAGGGGGTGGTGGACCTGTCTAGAACCCATGAAAGCTCATGGCATCAGGTCTAATTTGGGCAAGGAAACCACCAGCTGATTATTGGCAACTGCTCTCTCTCTCTTAGCTGATGAATCAATACTATCACGATGGTGTGACTTATGCATGAAGGATAACAATCTGTAATTTCACCAGCTTATCAAACGTATGCTGAACTGTTGAAAAAGGATTTTTTAAAGAAAAGGAAATACACCGATGAACGATGGCTGCCACAAGTCACCTGACTTATGGCATTGCAGGTTGGCCACTTTCTGGAAAGCTCCAATATGAATTACAATTCAAACATTCCACAGCATCCTTCTCTGGAATTTCATACCTGATGATGTCAAGAACTACTTCAAAAGGATTTACTGGAAATGGCATTGGCAGTTCTATAAGGCTATCCCTCAAGTGGAGATGGAAAGTCTACTGGGACAATTGCTACATGGATAGGTTTTTTTCCTGTTTCATCAAGATGGATAATGGATATTCAGATGTTAATGGCTGGGACACTACAGAACCTAATCACCCTGTCCAGGAAACAAAAGCCACAGTTAGTTCAGACATCAGCTACATAAATACTTATTAAAATTGTTGTAGAGAAAGAGATGTCATGAGACTGAAGTAATCATTTCTAAAATCTCTTTAATACAGCATACAAGCTGCTAAAACAGTAGTCTGGAAAAGCTGCCAATGAAGAAATAACGAGCTCCCTTCTCTGCCCTCAGAAGTTAAGGCCCTATCTCTCTCAGTTTAAAAATCCAGCACAGAGATAGAGAATTTTTCAACAAAAAGGAAGCTCAGGTGCAAAAATCACCGACTTCTGGAAAAGATTAATCTTATTGTTAAGAAGAAATTGTTCCTGTCAGAT
The DNA here is from genome assembly GCF_017639515.1 of Carcharodon carcharias. NCBI lineage: Eukaryota > Metazoa > Chordata > Chondrichthyes > Lamniformes > Lamnidae > Carcharodon > Carcharodon carcharias. Next base: position 21,257,792 of record NC_054499.1, read on the forward strand.
GCAGTTTTATATAGGTTTCCAATCCTAGAACCACAAGATCACTGTGGGAAAAAATTCTGTTACAGCCAAGGACTCATAAACAGTGAACTCTCTTTTTTAAACCTTTCAGCATTGAACTTTAATTTGCTAAGACTGTAACTGCCAACTTATAATTTTTTGCATGTTTGTGTGTGCGTGCGTGTGTGTCTATGTGTGTGTGTCTGTTTGTGTGTGTATGTTTGTGTGTGTGTGTGTGTGTGTGTGTGTGTGTCTATGTTTGTGTGTGTCTGTGTGTGTCTTTGTGTGTGTGTCTGTGTGTGTGTCTATGTTTCTGTGTGTGTGTATGCGTGTGTGTCTGTGTGTCTGTCTGTGTGTGTGTGTGTGTGTGTGTCTGTGTCTGTGTGTGTGTGTGTCTGTGTGTGTGTGTGTGTGTCTGTGTGTATATGGGGGTGTAAAGGTTGAGATACAGCTTTATCTTTTAAAATATTTTTATGTCTTTATCTGGGTGGGATTTGAACTCAATAAAAACTAACTTCTCTTTGTTTAAACTCAAGAAAGCCTACTTGTTTCTTTGCAATCAGTACATAAATGGTTAAGTACAGACATTGAGTCAATACTTTCACCCTTATGCATCTCAGAACAGCCTGTTATGGTCAGACTTGGAGCAGTATGTTAGGGCTGTCCTTTGTACCCCTCCTCACGTGGCTGTAACAGCACTCCTCCATGTTCATCACCACTTGGAAGAAGAACTGAGAACGGTAAGACACAAATCACATAGGCATAACCACCCTGCAGTTATGATGGAGATGGAGCCCAGACTTCACACTGAGGATTCCATCCAGAGTGTTGTGGCCCTGCTGCTGTGCTAAATTGGATAGACAGTGAACAGATCTATCATCTCGAAACTGGGCATCCATGAGGCAATGGGAGGCTTTGGGGCAGCAGAATTATATTCCTCCATAATCTGTAACTTTATAAACCCCAGCATAGCGCTAACACTGACAACCAGCAATGCAGATGACCAAACCTGGTGAATGCAGGAGAGCATGCCAGGGCAGCACCTGATGTACCCAAAAGTAAGGTGCCAACCCGGTGAAGCTACAACACAGAACTGCATGCATGTTAAACCATGGAAGCAGCACATGATGGAGAGAGTCAAGAGATCCCACACCCAAAGGTCATGTCAGAAATTTGAGATTAAATGGCAACTGGATGAGGGCACCTGATGCACTCTTCCTTGTCGTCTCGAATGCTTATGTGTAATCAGGTTGGACAGACTGGAGTCATGTAGACCTCATTCGTACTTTTGCAGAGACCTGTGCCCAGCGCCTGCTTTGGCCAATTAGTCTGGATGTTCCAGTGGGTTTTGACGGAGAATGTTGATTGGACGTTGGAAGCGTTGCTCCCTTCAAGGCACGGTCACACCCGTGGGACAGGGCCAATGACTCGTTCCTTGTAAATTGTGAGCTATTCTGAAATGGCAGGCACCATGGATTGAACCATGAAGAGAAAGAGACACTATATTTGTAAGAAAACATCCTAGTGCACATATCAGGCCAAATTAGCTCCTGGCTAATGATAGAGACTGGAACTTGGTCACAGACATTACAAAAACAACAGATTGTCTGAAATTCTGAAGCCTTTACTAGGCTTTCAGGAGGGCTAAATCTTTAGAAAACCTGCCTGCCTGGCAAAACCCTCCAAATTTTACCTTTTCAACTATTTCTCCAATTCCCCCATTTTGAAAGTTCCTATTGAATCTGCTTCCACCGCCCTTTCAGGCAGCGCCTTCCAGATCCACAACAACTCTCTGTGGAAAAAAAACATTCTCCTCATCTCCCCCTCTGGTCCATTCCCCGATTCTCTTCAATCTGTGTCCCTCTGGTTACCCACCCTCCTGCCACTGGAAACAGTTTCTCCTTGTTCACTCTATCCTAACCCCTCATGATTTTGAACGCCTTGATTAAATCCCCCTCCCATAACCTTCTCTGCTCCAAGGGGAACAATCCCAGCCTCTCCAGTCTCTCTCCACATGAACTGAACTCCCTCATCCCTGGTCCCATTCTAGGTAAATCTCCTCCACACCCTCTCTTCCTTCCTAAAGTGTGGTGCCCAGAACTGGACACAATCCTCCAGCTGAGGCCCAAGCAGTGATAAAGGAAGCTTGAAGATTGGGATACTGCGTACAATGCAGATGCTATAAAGAATGTTGCTCTTGAATACAGATCACAGCCTTGTGAGTCAATCTTGATGGATATTAGGGACACAAGCTGACAGTTAATGTCAGGGCAGGACAGGAGGATTCTGGGGGATGGGGCGAGGGTGTTACGTGGGGGGAATTGGAACTCCAAAAAGTCAGGGTAAAGAGTAGCGATTGATGGAAGAGGTGCCAGCACATCTCATGAGGGCTAAAACCAGATGAGAAGGAATTGAAACTCTCACTGACTTTCTTATGTGCTCTGAGGGCTTTGTAATTCTCTGAATCGTGACATGGGATAAAACTTCAATGTGTCAAGACACTCAATTCCTCACCCTGTGTCTGTTTTGCAGTCCCCTTTCCTCAAGCTGGAGGATATTCATTGATTTATCCCCTTCCGTTTATCAGAGGCCAGCCATACCTTGTATCAGCCCCCTCCTGTTTAAACTTCCTCGTTCCCACCCCACCCCAACTGCCGCGCTGATTTCATTGGGTCAAAGAAATTGGACGAGTTGTGAATGTGTGGCAAAGTAGCTCACCTGCAATGCACAGAGCACTCAGCGATGGCAAAATGGAGAGTCTCCCGAGCTTGGCAGAGACAGAGGAAGAGTCACATTCAATAAACAGAGACAATCGTGGGTGAGAAGGTTTAAGATTTATCTCCAGTAGATTGGTTGCATTGTCTTTGAAAGGAAAACGAAGAGAGTGCACAGATAAACCAGGAACATTGAGAACAGGAGGAGGCCATTCAGCCCCTTGAGCCTGTCCTTTCATTCAATTAGGTAAGAGTGGATCTGCATCTTAGCACCATTTTCTTCTCCATATACTTATTTATCAAAAAGCCTATCCCAGGCTTCAAAACTTCAGCGGTCCCCAGGCTTCCATCGGATTACACAGGATACCCAGCACAGGAACAGGCCATTTACCCCAACCAGCCTATTCTGGTGTTAATGCTCCAACTGAGCCTCTTCCCATCTTTCCTCATTTTCATCTACCATTGTAATCCTTCTATTCCTGTCTCCTTCCTGTGTTTATCCAGCTTCCCCCTTAAATGTATCGATACTATTCACCTCGACCACTCCCTGTGGGAGCGAGTTCCACATTTTCCCCACTCTCTGGGTAAAGGAGTTTCTCCTGAATTCCCCATTGGGTTTATTAGTGACTCTCTTAGACTGATAGCCTTGAGTTATACTCTTCCCCACAAGAGGAAACATCCCCTCTGTAGCCACTCGATCAAAACCTTTCAGAATTGTGAAGACCTTGATTAGGTCCACCCCTCAGCCTCTGTTATTAAGAGAAACGAGACCCAGCCTGTCAATCCTTTCCTGATCTGTACACCCACACATTCCTGGTATAGTTAACTATGAGAATAGACTATAAGAGAGCCCAATCTCCTACCTAGTAAAACTCAGAAATAGGACGTAAATTAATGAGAATTTAATTAACTCAACCTAACAATAGATGACTTACAGGCTTTGATACAAAATGCAGAATGCAGTAGACATTTCACTTTATTCTGTAAATTAAGGAGACCTACATTTTGCAATATATTGTAATTAGTTGTATTTCATACTTTATTTTAATTTTAATGATTGTCTATAACTATGTTATGAATTATATCTCATTACAATTCGGCACCTGCAGCCATCAGGATATTTCGATAAATCAAACTACAAAAAAAAAATCATCCCTGTAAATCTCATCTGCACCCTCTCTAGTGATCTATATCCTTTTTTTTTAATATGAAGATCAGAACTGAACAGTTTTCTAAAGTGTGGTATGATGGTATCTGCTCCCTTCACACCCACAACCAGTATGTTGCGTATGGAAAGAGGTGTGTCTTTCCTGACCCTTGGAGCATGTATTCCAATGTGTAATAATTCAGCAGCAAGCTTTTCTGAGTTCAAAAATAAAGAGCTATTTATTCTCACACACTTACCCCGAATTAAATGCCATCTGAGGTTGGGGGGGTTGGTGGTCCAAGGTGGGGGGTCTGAGTGTTCTGGAGGCTCCAAAGTCATGGGGGGGTCCGAGGTCCACGATGGGGGGAGGGGTGTGTCGCAGGTTGGTGGGGAAGGGGGGGTCCCATTTGGGGTGGGGGGGGGGGGGGTTGGGGCTGTGGGTAGAGTCCCGTGGGTTTGGCTAGGGACTTTACAATAGTTCCTCAGAAGTTAGAAGAGGCTTTAATTCTTCTAACCTTTTCTCGAGTAACTATTGGTGTAGCCCTGGTGGAACCATCTGAAGTTTGTGATTGAAACCACATTTTCTGGTGGTTCCCGGTGCAGCAACATTGTCCAGAGGAAGTTTGCACATCTGGGTAATTGCCATGCAACCCCTTCCCTGGGAACTTCCCAGGGGGATTCTACAGTGCATCTTCGGGGTAGACCCCAAATCTGACGCTGGGGAGTACAGAAGTTACAGGCCATTATCTTCAGTTTTGGCCTACGCTGAATTCCCTGTGTGAATTCCCTGCATGAGTGTGGATGTCCGTATTTAAATAGGTATTCACCAGAGACTTGATGTGGTTTATCGTCCAAGCGGCAAAAGTCACGTGATCTGCGGGAGCCATTTAACAGCTTGTTGTTGTCCAATTTTGTAAAGTTCATAATTTGACATGCTGGCTTTGGGCATGACAATGGCCTAAACAAGGTTTGATACTGGTGTAGTTTAACTTCCCTACTTTTCAATGCTATCCCTCTGGAAATAAAGCCTAGTGCTTGGTTTGTTTTTTCACATCCTTCCTAAACTGTTTTGCAACTTTTGGTGATTGATGTATCTGTGCTCCACCTAGATGACTACCTTCCAAGTGATCAAAATATGCCACCTTGTGTTCCACTGCAATATGTATCATTATATTGTGGATCAAAGTATTTCCTAAAGGGTAAGGGTCTTGTACTGAGTGACCAGAGTGATTGAGGGGCTCAAATACATCTAAAAAGGAACTGTTACATAAGTTAACCTCTAAGGGTTTGGAGGACAAAAGGGTGGAAATTATAAATTTGTTTTGCAGTACAGAACCTGAATATTGCTGAAACCAAAAGCTTGGCAGTTAACTGTTCCCTGCTGCATTCTCCATGTCAATGACACTACCAATCAGACTCCACTTGCCAACCAATCTGCACTTTCTTCTCATGCAGTATAAATTGTTGTTCCCTTTAATATTGACATTCTTGCAAACTGTCCTGATGAGTGCAAGGTGAAAAGCTTCGGCAGCTTGTCTCTTATTTTTTCAATGATAAATTATATATTGTTCTAGTTAGGCTCTACCTGCAGCATTGCTTTCAAACCTGAGCCCTGCGCTGCAGGAAGGATATCTTGACCTTGGGGGGAGGGGTTGCAGTGCAGATTTGCCAAAATGATACCGGGGCTTAAAGGGTTAAATTACGAAGCCATGTTGCACAACCTGTGCTCGCTGGAGTTATCAATTAAAAATGTCAAAACTGGGATTGGTAGGGTTTACTGGGTACAGGGATTAAGAGTTATGGGACCAAGGTAGGCAGACGGGGTTAAGGTTTTATTTATTCGTTCACAGGATGTGGGCTTCGCTGGCTGGGCCCAGCATTTATTGCCCATCCCTAGTTGCCCCTTGAGAAGGTGGTGGTGAGCTGCCTTCTTGAACCGCTGCAGTCCATTCGGTACATGTAATTTGCCGTTAAGAAATTGCAGCATGACATCACTAGAAGGAAGTGTGTCATGTGATCCTGTTTTAGTTTCACTTTTGCTTTCAGTAAAGCAAACACACACACACAGCTCTGCAGCTCTGATGTCTTCAGGCATTATACTGAATGAACTATACTGAATTATACTGAATGAACACACAATGTGTCTCCCCAATTCCTGACGTGTGATTGGTGCCTTTATAAGAACATAGCAGCACAGATCAGTCATGATCCCAATTGGATGACAGAACGGGCTCGAGAGGCAGAATGGCCTTCTCCTGTCCCTGTGTTCCTATATCTCTTTCCCCAGCTTTTTCCTTTCCTCACCTCACAGTCCCTGCTAACGCCACAGCCAAGTGCAGCAGATCAATGGGAACATCATCCCTTCCTGCGTTCTTTCCAACTCATCCTGACTTGGAACATAGCTTGGCCATTCCTTCCTCTTTGCCAGTCAAAATTCCGGAATTCACAGAATTCACGGAATTCACAGAACTGTTACAGTGCAGAAGGAGGCCATTCGGCCCATTGTGCCTGCACTGCCTCTCTATGACTCAGTGCCATTCTCCTGCCTTTACCCCGTGCCCCTGCACATTGTTTCTGTTGGAACGACCATCCAGTGCCTGGATTGAAGCTGCCCCCACCACACTTCCAGGCAGCGCATTCCATACCCAAACCACTCGCTGTGTGGGAGAAATTTTTTTCACATCGCATTTGCTTCTTTCATAAATCAAATGTCACCACTGCTGATATTACCTAACTTAGCGCAGACCACCTCTGTGAATCGCTCTAGGTTTTCCCCCCAGTAATTACGTCAAGTGGCAGCTGACATTTATATAGCGCCTTTTGCGACCTTGGGACATTTCAAAATGCTTTGCAAGCAGTGGAATACTTTCGAAGTGAAGTCCTCTCTACACTTCAAAAGTTGTGTTCCTGCCAACTCCTTGAAGGAGCTATCCAACTAGGCTCACTCCTCACCGTCTCTCTCTCTCCACATCCCTGAAAATGTTATCCCTTTTCAGGTGTTTCAGGGAACCAAAGGATGGTTACAGCACAGAAGGAGGCCATTCGTCCCGTCATGTCTGTGCTGGCCCCCTGAAGGAGCAATTCGCCTAGAGCCACTCCCCAGCCTTCTTCCTGTAATCTCGGACAGGCTTCCTTTTCGGGTGATAATCAATCTGGTCTGGAAAGCTTCGACTGACCCTGCCTCCCCCACACTCCCAGGCAGCGCATTCCACCTGCTGTCTGAAGAGTGTCTCCTCATGTCGCCATTGCTTCTTTAGTCAATCACCTTGATGTGTCCCTCTGATTCTCCATCCTTCCACCAACAGGAACAGTTTCTCCCTACCTACTCTGTCCAGACCCCTCATGATTTTGAACACCTCTATCAAATCTGCTCTCAACCTTCTCTTCTCCAAGGAAAACACTCCCAACTTCTCCAATCTATCCACCTCACTGAAGTTCCTCATCCCTGGAACCATTCTTGTGAATCTTTTCTGCATTCTCTCCAAAGACTTCACATCCTTCCTAAAGCATGGTGCCCAGAACTGGACACAATACTCCAGCTGAGGCCGAACCAGAGTTTTATAGAAGTTTAACATAACCTACTTGCTCTTGTTCTCAATGCCCCTATTAATAAAGCCCAGGATACTGAATGATTTATTAACTCCACTGTCATGTTGTCCTGCTGCCTTCAATAACTTATTCACATATACACCCAGGTCTCTCTGCTCCTTCTTTAGAATTGTACCGGTTATTTTATATTGTCTCCCCATGTTCTTCTTATCAAAATGAATCACATTTCTCCGCATTGAATTCAGTCCATTTCCCTTTTGAAAGTTCCTATTGAATCTGCTTCCACCGCTCTTTCAGGCAGCGCCTTCCAGATCACAACAACTCCCTGTGTGAGAAAACATTCTCCCCATCTCCCCCTCTGATTCATTTCCTGATTCTCTTCAACCTGTGTCCCTCTGGTTGCCGACCCTCCTGCCACTGGAAACAGTTTCTCCCTATCTAACGCCTTGATTAAATCTCCCCCTTAACCTTCTCTGCTCCAAGGAGAACAATCCCAGCCTCTCCAGTCTCTCTCCACATTAACTCAGGTCCCTCATCCCTGGTCCCATTCTGGGAAATCTCCTCCACACCCTCTCCCAGGCCTTAGACATCCTTCCTAAAGTGTGGGGTCCAGAACTGGATCTAATTAGGTCAAACCAGAGGTTAGTAACCATGGCTGGAATTTTATGGCCTGGTTAGGATGGGGACAGGATGATAAAATGCAGCGAGCCATTCTAAACTTTATGACTTTGGCGGGAACATTAAATCCCACTGCCATAAAATTCCGCCCTATGTCTCTATTTCAAAATGCTCGGCCTGTTTTCAAATCCCTCCATGGCCTCGCTCTCTCTATCTCAGTAATCACTGCCACAACTCTCTGAAAATTCTGTACGCCTTAGTTTTGCACATCCCCTGATTTCCCTTTTTTTCATCATTGGTGGCTGTTCCCACCCTCCACTCTACCCCCAACCCCCACCCACCCCACAACGTCTGGGATTCCCTCCTTAAACCTCTCCGCCTCCCCTGTCTCTCCTTTCAGGTTCTCCATGAACCCAGACCTCTTTGACCAAGATTGTGATCCATCGGTCTTATCTCTTGATGTGGCTCAGTGTCATATTTTGTCCCGTGACGCTCCTGTGAAGCATCTCAGGATGCTTTGCCAAGTTAAAGATGCCACATAAATGCAGGTTGTTGTTGTTGCTGAGTAGCCTCATGAAGCTAACCTTTTGTTTGGTGTCTGGATTGTTGGTGTGATGGGCTCTAATTGCTGAGAGAGCTAATTCTCAGCGGCTGGTGCCCTCGTGGGCATCGACCCAAGTGCCAGCTGTATAATTACAATCTAATTATTACAATTAAACTTCAATGCACAGTTGACCAATAGAATTTAAGGTTGCACATTTGGTAAGCAGACACTTGAAATGGGATCTCATTCATTAATAAACCCATCGTTAGGAATAATTCATTAATCAATTGTAATTATGGGCTAGACGCCGAGGTCAATCATTTGTCAGCTTTGTTAGTCTTATTGCAACTTAGTGTGTACCTGCCCTGGGAGTGTTTGATGGGGACAGTATAGAGGGAGCTTTACTCTGTATCTAACCCCGTGCTGTACCTGTCCTGGGTGTGTTTGATGGGGACAGTATAGAGGGAGCTTTACTCTGTATCTAACCCCGTGCTGTACCTGTCCTGGGAGTGTTTGATGGGGACAGTGTAGAGGGAGCATTACTCTGTATCTAACCCCGTGCTGTACCTGTCCTGGGAGTGTTTGATGGGGACGGTGTAGAGGAAGCTTTACTCTGTATCTAACCTGTGCTGTACCTGTCCTGGGAGTGTTTGATGGGGACAGTGTAGATAGAGCTTTACTCTGTATCTAACCCCGTGCTGTACCTGTCCTGGGAGTGTTTGATGGGGACAGTGTAGAGGGAGCTTTACTCTGTATCTAACCCCGTGCTGTACCTGACCTGGGATTGTTTGATGGGGACAGTGTAGAGGGAGATTTACTCTGTATCTAACCCCGTGCTGTACCTGTCCTGGGAGTGTTTGATGGGGACAGTGTAGAGGGACCTTTACTCTGTATCTAACCCCGTGCTGTACCTGTCCTGGGAGTGTTTGATGTTTGTAAGATCAATGTGTCTAACGGAATTGCAAGGGTGGATGAACACATTCATGATCCACTGGATTTCCAAAGTACTGCACCCATTTTCTCAATGCTGTATTATTTTTTATTCGTTCACAGGATGTGGGTGTCGCTGGCTGGGCCAGCATTTATTGCCCATCCCTAATTGCCCCTTGAGAAGGTGGTGGGTGAGCTGCCTTCTTGAGCCGCTGCAGTCCATGTGGTGTAGGTACACCCACAGTGCTGTTAGGGAGGGAGTTCCAGGATTTTGACCCAGCAACAGTGAAGGAATGGTGATATATTTCCAAGTCAGGATGGTGAGTGACTTGGAGGGGAACTTCCAGGTGGTGGTGTTCCCATGTGTCTGCTGCCCTTGTCCTTCTAGATGGTAGTGGTTGTGGGTTTGGAAGATGCTGTCTAAGGAGCCTTGGTGAGTTGCTGCAGTGCATCTTGTAGATGGTACAAACACTGCTGCTACTGTGTGTCGGTGGTGGAGGGAGTGAATGATTGTGGATGTGGTGCCAATCTAGCGGGGCTGCTTTGTCCTGGATGGTGTTGAGCTTCTTGAGTGTTGTTGGTGCTGTACTCACCCAGGCAAGTGGGGAGTATTCCATCACGTTCCTGACTTGTGCCTTGTAGATGGTGGACAGGCTTTGGGGAGTCAGGAAGTGAGTCACTCAGAGCAGGATTCTCAGCCTCTGACCTGCTCTTGTAGCCACATTGTTTAGATGGTTGGTCCAGTTAAGATTCTGTATAGTTGTCATGGAATAGCTATCAGATGGACACAATCTGTTGCTATTGAAAGGGATGGACGCCTTGCCCATTATCAGCGTATATATGACGGCCCCATAATGGGGCCTTTGTTAATTAGGGAACGTTAGTGACCAATCAGCTTGCTGCTGAACACTAATTGGCACTACCCAGAATGCCAGGGGGCATAATCCAATGCCAGTTGCCACTTCGCAAATGGGCAGATTATCACCGTAGGCCATTGTTTGACATAATTCCGAAGAAAGGGGGCACAGTTCCTATGAATTGGAGAGTCCACCTGAATCCCTCAGCAGATTTATAAACACGGGACTGCCGGCAAGGACCTCCTGTCAGGCAGCTCAGGAGGGAGCTCGATTCAGGAATTGCAGGAAAGAACTCTCATTTCTATAGCGCCTTCCTTGATCTCAGGATGCCCTTACTTTCTTTACAGTCTTGAAAGGTAGTCACTGCTGCAATGCAGGAAATGCAGCAGCCAATTTGTGCACAGCAAGATTCCACAGCTAGCAATGTGAGTGATTTTAAAAAGACAGTTTGTCCTTGTTTGTGAGTGTCGCTGGCAAGACCAGCATTTATTGCCCATGCCTCATTGCCCTGGAGATGTTGGCTTAAGGACAGGATGCCAGGGGGAACTCCCCCTTCTCTCCTTTGTTTCTGCCCACCTGAGGGGGGGCAGACTTGGGCCTCGATTTGATGATTCACGTGCGAGGCAGCACCGCTGACAGTGTGGGGCTCCCTGGGCACTGTCAGCCTAGATTATGAGGCAATGGGAGGTGGATAGGGAGTGACGGAGGGAGGGGCAGAGGTTGTGAGAGGGGCTGAGGTACTAACAGGCAACAGGTAGGGGCATCTTCAGATGGAGATAGGAGGAGCGGCCTTTAAGAACTGACGGCACTATAGGTTAGTATGGGGGGATATTGCCATGTCTCGCTCACTGACCAGTATTCCCTAGGTTTACACCAGGATTAGTCATCGAGGATCGTCCTGGAATCTCAAGGGATTAAGGATTAACCTCTTGGCTACTACTGCGAGCTGCTCTGAGGTCAGGGAGCATCAAAAGACATGGGAATTTTCTAGTATACGATGAATCCGGTTAGGAAGATCTCCCCCCCCACCCCCGCATCCTTCAATTTCAAAATACCTGGGGCCTTGGTGAATGATGGCACCTTCCCAATGAGATTTAGGGATTGAGAAATGAACAGGGGCCACTGAGATGGAGGGTGAATTAGAGTCTGTGAATTCAATGTCAAACCCAGGAGAGATAAAACAGCAAAGAGAGCCAAAGAAATGTTGGAAAAAGAGCGAGAGGATAAAGATAGACAGGGAAAGTAAGAAATCGAAATTAAAATGTTAAAATTTGGTATTTTTAAAAAATCTCCAACAACAATTCACAACTTGATGGAGTGAGATAACTCACTTTTATCAGTTTTCTGCCCGCGCCAGAGCTGTGGAGGTTGATTGGCAGTCATTAGCAATTGCCACCTAGTTAGAAGGGTCCTTACATTATTAAATATGAGACTTAATGTTTTTTACCCTGTGTTTAATGGGTAGTTTACTTGCAAATGCAGCCATTATGTCTGCAACCAAATTCTGGTTCCCTGTTGGCCACGTTTTCATTTGACCACTTCCCAGTTATAAAATTGTTAGAGATGGGTCAATAAAAAAGGCTGTTTGACAGACATCATGCATTTGGGTAGTGTAGTGTTGCCTTGGCAGTGTGGGAACATGGGTCCCCGCTTGGATGGAGGCATTAGATGGTCAGTGGCGGGAGCACGAGGGGTTGGAGGCCAGGAGATCACATGTGGTGACACCTCCAGGAATAAGTCCACCTGAAACTGGTCACCCTGGCTAACGTTTATCTTGAAAGGCTAGCTATTTCTACTGGGGGGAGCTGAAGTGGTTTTGCAAAGCAACGATGGGCCTATCATGACTGTGGGAGCTGCAGCCTGGAAGGTTGTGACTTAAGGGGACGACTAAACCAATGTGTGTGATTCGCTATCCCCAGTGAGGGATTTTTTTATCCTGTGAGGGCGAATGGTCCCCCAACCAGTAAATGAATCCTCATGTGAGTGACTGCGGCTGTCAGCTATTGAATGATTGTAAACTGTTCTAGGCAATGATGGTTGCTCCAATTTACTATCTGTGTGCAAAGAAATTAATGAATAGATTAATACTCCTGATTCTAGCGTGTCCATTCCACACTCCGTCCTCGATAATACACTGAATGTTTCTCCGATCTTCCCCCTTTAGGTGTGGCCAGTGTTGACAAGGTATTATCGCTTATCTCTAGCTGCCCTGGGGAGAATGATGTTGGGGCTTTCTCTTGAACCATTGCAATCCACCTGGTGATGTCACTCTGGCCAGGCAGGGGGCAAATCGCAGGATCTTTGACCTAGTGCTGTTGGCAGTAATTTCCCAAGTCCAATGTCTGGAGGTTAGCTTTGCAGCGGCTTGGAGTCGTTCTGATTTTGGGTGATGACCCGATATCACCTTTGTCTCTTACAGCACATGGGGAGTCCATTCAGCCCATCACGCCCGTGACAGCTCTTTGGAAGAGCCATCCAATCCGTCCCACTCTTGTACCGATTGGGCCTTGGTTCTGGGCTCCCCCCACAAGGTGAAACATCGAGGGCTGTATTTTGCCAAGGAGGTGTGTTTGGGTTCGGAGGCAGCTCACTCCGGGGAGGTAGTTGTGCACCGGGGCAGCTGCCCTGATGCTGTCCAGCCTCTGGGCGAATTTCTCTGGGGTTGGTCGGGGTTGGGGGGGTGGGGGTTTGTTGGGGGGGGTGGGGGGTGGGGGTGGGCGGAGGTGCTGGCCCCTCCCCACACCCCCCCCACCCCCCGACCCCCAGCTGAGTCGGGAGGCTGGCAGTCACTCGGAGGTGGCATCCCAGCAGCGGGTCAAAGGGCACTTGGTGCCTCACCCTCTCACTGGCACAACGAACCAGCCACAAGTATGACCAGGCCGCAGGCAGGGCCCATACCATTCCTGTCGAGCCCTCAGCGCCTCTGTTCCTCAACAACTTTTGGGCCTTGCAAATTTTACGCGTTCAGCAGCCTTTCGAGGGCCCCTCCATTTGGAGGCACCCTCACGCTCACCTACCTGCCTCTGAAGCACCCGCCTCTCCCGCTCGGACTGCCGGGCTAGCCAATGCTGCGGGTCATCTGATTGGATCCCCTGCCTCGGAAGCCCGCCCACCGCCCTTGATTGGTCAGCAAATGCGGACGCAGGCAATTAGGAGCCCGCCTGACGTAAAGTTGCCACGGCGACAACTGGGGGCTCCGGGCCTGCCCTTGGCCCTGAGGCCGGATTCCTGAGGCTCATGGGAAAACTCGATCCATCGTCCCTCTTTGCGAGCCTCATACTCTCCTCCCCCTGCCCCCCCCTCCCCACCCCCCTAACTCCGCTCTCCCCACAGCCTGTCCAGCCCTTTCTGAAAGTTATACTCAACAATCATCAGTGATGAGCCATTGAGATCAATAAAATAGGACGAAGATTCAGATTCATTACTGGAACAATCCATCAGAATTAACACACAGGACACCACTCAATTGGTGAGCGAGGATTTTTAATGGACTATTATAAAACATCTGTTCTGCTGAGCGAGTTTAACATAGCATGCATTTGGAAAAAGGGACCATTCACCTGTCCCTGGTACTTTACATAAAACTATAAGGAATAGGAGCAGCAGTAGGCCATTCAGCCCCTCTAGCTCGCTCTGCTATTCAATGAGATTGTGGCTGATCCTCTACTTCAATCCCATTTTCCTGCACTTTCCCCATATCCCTTGATGTTTTCAATATGTAGAAATCCATCCGTCTCCGTCTTGAACATAATGACTGAGCCTCCACCTCCCCCTGGGGGAGAGAATTCCAAAGATTCACCAGCCTCTGAGTGAAGAAATTCCTCCTCATCTCAGTCCAAAATGGCCTGGCCCTTATCCTGAGGCTGTGTCCCCTGGTTCTAGACTCACCAGCCAGGGGGAATCATCCTTCCTGTATCTACCCCGTCGAGCCCTGTGAGAATTCACCCTGTTTGAGTGAGACCATCCCTCATTCTTGTAAACTCCAGAGAATAAAAGCCTTTCCTCACTGGACAATCCCTCCATCCCAGGGATTAATTTAGTGAACATTTGTTACTGTCCCTCTATGGCAAGTATATCCTTGGGTAAGGAGACCAAAATTGCACCCAATACCCCAGGTGTGGTCTCACCAAGACTCGGTATGGTCTGTGTGTCTCAGTGTCAGCTCCTGAGCCTTTACTGTATACAGCGGGTAAATGGGAATGGTTCTCTCCTGTCCCATTTCTAAGGCATTATTTTTGGACTTCAGGATATCCCCAAGTGTATTGAAGTGTAGCCAATCTTGGTGTTGCAATTAAACATGGCAGCCGCCATTTTGGTTCGAAAAGCGGTGAGGAGCTACGTTCCCTCTCATTCTGATTTGATGTTGTTTGTTTGTGGATGAACAGTGACCAGGACACTGGGTGACCTCATTGCTGCATCTTCACAGGGTGTGCCCCTGGGTGGTCTCGCAACCATTGGAACTGGCGGGGACAGTGGGTCAGTCACGTCACCTGAGTGACCTCTGCCCAAAACTCCATTCCCTCAGCGGAAGGACCGGACCGAGACCACTCAAACCGACGTTCCGCCAGATCCCATGAACCAATTTTGACTTACCACCACCCTTTCCTCTCCACCCCCGAGCAGACCCACTCCTCCATGTTGCAGGGCTCAGGGTGTGTCAATGTTGGATCCAGGGGCCTGGTTCGTTGGGGGTTAAAGGATCTGGGTTGCACACTTGTTTCAGGATGACCCAGTTGGTACCAGGTTAGAGCAGATCAGTACCCTCGTTCTTAGAATAAACACATTCTGTTTATTTACAAAAGGAATCAGCAGCTACACTTGTGTGCTCACAACTCAAAACTCTCTCTTTACTCTTCAGACTCTAACTCAAGACGACTGACCACAGAGGGAGCCCGCGCTACTCTGCTATTGGACACCAAGATCATGTGACCTTACATTGCAACATTTGTCTTAAAGGTATATTACACCTCAGTTAATCCAGACAAACAACCCAATTGGTTCAGTCAAGGGAGTGACATAATCGCTTTAATCACAGAAAATGATTCTTCCACGAGGGCTAAGAACATTCTGGAAGAATTTCTGTTTTTAAAAAGACACTGCCCCTTAGCGGGTTAATGCAAGGACTCTGGTTGCTGCTGTTCCTGGAAACAACAGCATTTAACAAGGAAAGGTAATTAAGCAGTTTTAAGGAAGTTGGACTGTTTACAGAAGGGTCACATGATGATTTATGGTTTGGATTTCCATGCCTGGAAAACTGTCTTTAAAAAGCTGGTAGCTTGGTTTGGGCTTTGGGGAGAAAACAAGAAGGATCGACTGCCTGGGTAAAGAAGACAACAGCTCCTAAAGTTCCAGACCCAGGCAAAAGCTAAAAGTGAACGGAAGTTGCTCTGAAGTTGCTCTACGTTCTGAAATCGGCTGACCGCAAGTTTTCCATGTGGTGCACCTGAAAAGTACAAGAGTCATCGATTGTTTCCCAGAGCAGTGCTGAGAGATCAACTGTATAAACCAGATACCATTTCAAGCACTCCATCTTCTGTCCTTTTCCCCTGACCCATTGATTTTCAGTCTTTGTGAGTGTATGTGTGTGCTTGAGTGAGTGTGTGTGTGTGTTTGCATGAGTGTTTGAGTGAGTTTGAGTGTGTGTATTTTTGTGAGTGTGTGTGTGCGTTTATGTGTGTGTTTGTGTGTGTGTGAGTGTTTTTGAGAGTGTGTGTTTATGTGTGTGTTTGCATATGAGTGTTTGTGTGTGTGTATTTATGTGTGTGTGTGTTTTTGTGAGTGAATGTGTGTTTGTGTGTGAGTGTATGTGTATGTGTTTGTGTGTGTCATTGTGAGTTTGAATGTGTGGTTGTGTGTGTATTTCTGTGTGTGTGAGTTTAAGTGTGTGTGTTTGTGTGCATGTGTTTGAGTGTGTGTGTATGTTTTTGTGTGTGTTTGTGTGAGTACGTGTGTATGAGTGTGCGTTTGTATGTGAGTGTGTGTTTTGCATGTGTGAATATGTGAGTGCGTGTCTGTGAATGTATGTGTTTGTATGTGAGTTTGATTGTGTGTTTTGTGAGTGTGTGCATGTGTTTGTGTGTGCGTGAGTGTTTTGTGAGTTTGTGTGTGTGTGATTGTGTATTTGTGTATGTGAATGTATGTGTGTTTGTGAGCGTGGTGTTTGTGTGTATGTGTGTGTATGTGAGAGGGAGACTTCGGGAATTTGGATAGAGTAATTATTGTACTTTCATATTTCACATTGTATGTTAATAAGTTTTGCCTTCTACTAAACAAGTCTGGTTTTAAAATTTATTAATGTTTTTGTTGTTTATTGAAACCTGGGCACTGAGTGGTCATTCTGAGATTAATAGGTAAAGCGCATATTTGGCTAGCTGGAGAAATTATTTAAATATATGTTGTGACCCGTGGCGTAGTGGGACTAGAGACAGACGGTCATAGCCGATGTGACAGCCAATGGGGCACTGTCAGATTGAAACCTCAACCAGTCGTTTAAATGGTGGGGTCTGTGCATTGAGTGAATCTTCAGCTGCAGCAGTGCCTAACTCTTGAATCCTTCCCCAAATCTCTCTCTCTTTCCTCCATAAATACACTCTGTAAAGCTTTAATTCACCAATCCCTACACGTGTCTCAGTGTCAAATTCTGTCTGCTCAAAAACTCCTGGGGAATTTACGACGTTAAAGACGCCACCTAAATGCAAGTTGTTGCCGATTTGCTGCTCAAGTTCTGTCATGAGACTTGAACCCACTTTCTGTTGGTTCCCAGGAGGGAGGGCCAGCGAGCTGAACTGACCAAGGCAGCGGCTCACTCTCACCTGGCATTGGAGGGGTTGTGTGCACCCCTCTGCATATGCCAGGTGAGAGTGTATAGGACTGGCGTTTGCGATCTTACACTCTCTCACCAACATGGGCAAGGAACAAATTGAGGGGGAAACGCATACAGATAACCTCTTGCAGGGAAAAGAAACTTGCTGATGGCAAAAGCTGTGAATTTTTTTGGAACTCCTGTTGGGAATGAGAAACAATCTACAAGAGCTGTTGACAGAGCCAGATGTGGAACACGTGTTATTCCTGCTCGATATTCACTGCGTCACACGTTTCAATTTGGTAACAGTAGTGGCATGGTGTGGCGATGGTGGGACAATGGTAATGTGACTGGACTAGTAATCCACAGGCTCCGACTAATGCCCTGCAGGACATGGATTCAAATCCCACCATAGCAGCTGCTGGAAATTAAACTCAATTAATAAACCTGGAATTGTAACCCCAAGATCAAGAGTTCAAATCTCACAATGGCAAACTATGAAACAGTGTAATTTCATCTGAAACAGATAGAAACGGGTTTGTACTCAAAAGAGTTATAAAGCTAGTAAAGGTGACCATGCCCATCCCTAATTGCCCTTGAGAAGGTGGTGGTGAGCTGCCTTCTTGAGCCGCTGCAGTCCATGTGGTGTAGGTACACCCACAGTGCTGTTAGGGAAGGAGTTCCAGGATTTTGACCCAGCGACAGTGAAGGAACGGCCAATATATTTCCAAGTCAGGATGGTGAGTGACTTGGAGGGGAACTTCCAGGTGGTGGTGTTCCCATGTGTCTGCTGCCCTTGTCCTTCTAGATGGTAGTGGTCATGGGTTTGGAAGGTGCTGTCTCAGGAGACTTGGTGAGTTGCTGCAGTGCATCTTGTAGATGGTACACACACTGCTGCTACTGTGCATCGGTGGTGGAGGGAGTGAATGTTTGTGGATGTGGTGCCAATCAAGCGGGGCTGCTTTGTCCTGGATGGTGTTGAGCTTCTTGAGTGTTGTGGGAGCTGCACTCACCCAGGCAAGTGGGGACTATTCCATCACACTCCTGACTTGTGCCTTGTAGATGGTGGACAGGCTTTGGGGAGTCAGAAGGTGAGTTACTCACTGCAGAATTCCCAGCCTTCAGCCTCCTGGGCCCTCAGCTCTGGAATTCCCTCCCTAAACCTCTCCTCCTTTACGATGCTCCTTAAAACCAAACTTTTGATCGCCTCATATCTCCTTAAGTGGTTCAAAGTCAGGTTTTGCTTCATGTTCCTGTAAAACACCTTATGCTGTTTTATTAATGTAAAGCTGCTGTATAAATATGAGTAGTGGGTACCATGTCTATCAGCTCCTGTTTACTCTTTACCGCGTACTGGGATGGTTGAATAGACTGATAGATGGTAATAAGGTGAAAATAGTTCCTCACATTAGTGCGGAGACCCAGGAATCTTTACTGAGTGCTCCAGGCCATTCCAGAGGGATCTTTGACTCTCCTTTTTAGCATGGCGACAATTCACAGTGGGTATTGCATTGGTGGCTCTCAGTTGTCTCATTTCTGATTTCTTTCAGAGCACTGCCAGCTTTGCAGTATTGGACTCACCCAGCAACAACAGGGCAAGCTGCCCGAATCCTGTGTGATCCTGGAGTGGGTCAGCATTAAGATTAACCCATCCTATACTACGGTTAACAACTGCCTCAGGGCAAGACTCCACCGACACTCCGTTAACATCCCAGGCAAAAACCTCAGGAACCAGGAGAAATTATTTTACACAGTGAGTTATTGTGGATCTGGAAGGCGCTGCCTGAAAGGGCGGTGGAAGCAGATTCAATAGGAACTTTCTAAAGGGGAACTGGAAAAATAATTAAAGGGGGAAAATGTGCAGGGCTGTGGGGGGAAGAGTGGGGGGGGGGGGGGGTTGGGGTTGGGGGTAGGGGTAGGTGGGAGAGAGTGGGACTAATTGGACAGTGCTTTCAAAGAGCCAGCAATGTTATGATGGGCCAAATGGCCTCCTCCTGTGGACATTCGATTGTCAGTGGCCATCATAAGCGATTACAGTATTGGTTCTAATGCAGCCAGATATGCCAAGCTGCATGGCAATGCCATTTAAAGCGGAAATGTGAATGACTGCTTTTGGCATTGTTGATTTGGGAAGCAGTGTTGGTCAGGATACCGGGAGAATTCCCCTACTTTAATGCTGAGCAATGTTACACAGGACACAGAGACAGGCCGTTCGGCCCATCTGCTCTGTGCTGGTGTTTACGCTCCACACGAGCCTCTTCCCACCCCCTCTTCATCTCCCCCTATCAGCCTATCCTTCTATTCCTGTCTCCCTCATGTGTTTATCCAGCTTCCCCCTTAAATGTATCGATACTATTCACCTCGACCACTCCCTGCGGGAGCAAGTTCCACATTCTCCCCACTCTCTGGGTAAAGGGGTTTCTCCTGAATTCCCCATTGGGTTTATTAGTGACCGGTCTGATACTGATGACCCCGAGTTCTGGTCTCCTCCACAAGAGGAAACATTCTCTCTGTAGCCACTCGATCAAAACCTTTCAGAATTGTAAAGACCTCGATTAGCTCACCCCCCTAAGCCTCTGTTTTTAGGAGAAACGAGGCCCAGCCTGTCAATCCTTCCCTGATCTGTGCACCCACACGTTCCTGGGATCATCCGTGTAACTGCTCTCTGCACCCTCCCCAGCGCCACTATATCCGTTTTATAACATGGAGACCAGGAGGTCACACCGTTCTCTCAGTGCGGCCTAACTAAGATTCAGTGCAGCTTCGTATAATTTTTCCTGCTTTATGATTCAATCTCTCTGGAACTAGAGGGCTGAACCTTCCCAGATTTACACTAAAGTGCAGCAGCGGGCGTGAGAAAAGACGTGTTACCCGCCAGCCACAATGCAGTATCGTCTGCTTCCCACCATCCAGCGCAGATGGAGGATGGGTGATCTCGCCCGTACAGCCAGGGTAAGGCAACCGTCTCATCACTCTCAACTCACCCACCCACAAACCCCTCACTGGCATCTCACTCACTGCCAGCTCAAGGCACATCATCACCCACTCCCTCACACACACACACACACACACACACAGACCCTCACATCTCCATCTGGCCTCATCTCCTCTGGAGGCTGCCTCCTCAGCCCTCACCCTCTTGAGGCCACTTGCACAGATCAACATGTGCCCCCCCCATCCGCTTCCCACACCCCCCCCCACCACACCCCCCACCACACACCCACACCCACACACACACACACACACACCCTCCTTCCCCAGTACGGCCCTCACCCTGCAGCCTCTTCCCTTGCCCGAGGCCACTTCTCCTCTTTCGCCAAAGCAAGCTCCAGCCCTGCAGCCAATGAGTAGCCACCTCTGCCTAATGGTTCTTCTGGCAGGTACGTGAACTCCCCTGAAAGTGATGCGGTGCTGTCTGCGAAGCCTGGCGCTGATAACTGCGGGTGCTGCCCAAAGTGAGATGGGCAAACAAACCTCGAAGCCCTGAGTTGAAGTGCAGCTCGCTAGTTGGATGTTGCTCACGCGCAGCTGTGAAACGCATTGGACGCGGTGCCCGGACAGTCCAGTGTTTGGGGGGTGGGGGGCGGGGGGTGGGGGGTTGTGGTCGGGGGGGGGGAGGGAATGATTCCGGTGAGCTGGGCTTATAATGAGATGCTAAAGTATTGGAATGAGGTTCGTGACGTGGGGCAGTGGGAAGTGCGGTCCCACCATCGACAGGCAGAGCGGACAATCGCAAAGCAACGGCACGAAACCGATTTTTGGCCCTCTTGCAATCTGATTGGCCCACGCCCACCATGACGCCCGGCGCCAATGGGACCGATGGTTCCACCCGGGGACATGTGCTGGCCTTGTGGCCTATGGAGCGACTTTTAGCAATGTGTGAGGGTGGAGTGTGGAAAGCAGTCAGGGCCATCTGAACCCACCCCACCTCCACCGGGAAGGTCTCCAGTGCTCGTCAGACAGCTGTGGGCTCAAGGGTCACTCCAGAGAACTGGGCCCCTGATCCAGGCTGACAGGTACTCCCAGCGAGGCAACGATGGGCTGCTGCAAACTAGTGGTGGCGCTGACTCCCAGGGCATTGCTACAAAGTACCCCCCCCCCCCTGCAGTCTCAGGTGGCCAGAAAAGATCCTGTGGCGCTATTTCAAAGTAGAACAATGCGGGGGGGGTTTTCCCTGGGGTCAATATTCACCCTGTTATTGGCATGGGATGGTGGTGGCCCACTGATATTGTCACTGGGCTAGTATTCCACGGACCCAGGGTAATGTTCTGGAATGAAAGGTCAGCTGATGACCATGAAACCATTGCCGATTGTCATTAAAAACCCATCTGGCTCACTTAATCTGCCTCCCTTACCTGGCCTGACCAGCACCTGACCCCGGGCCCACAGCAATGTGGTCGACTTTTAAAAATGCCCTCCCAGCAAAGGGCAATTAGGGGCGGGCAATAAATGCCAGCCTAGCCAGTGACGCCCACCCCCGACAATCCGGTCGTTATCACGGCGCTGCTTGTGAGATCTTGCTGTGCGCAGATTGGCTGCCACGTTTCCGACGTTACAACACTGACTGCGCTGTACAGAAAGTACGTCGCAGTGTTGTGGGGGGTCCTCAGGTCATGGAAGGTGATATATAAATGCAGTTTCTGTTTCTTTCATTCATGAGGCAGGGCTGAGTGAACACCCAGAGTCGAGTGGATTGTATTGACGGGTGTTGGAAAGAAAAGCTACAGGAAGCAATTGTCCAGTTGAATTGTTTTAAACCAGCTGGAGGAGAGATACTGCCAATACCCCCAAGCCACATTCCTCCAAGCGTTAGAAACATATCTGCCTTAAAAAGGGGAAGAGAGAAACTGCATTTTCATAGCGCCTTTCACCACCTCAGCACATCCCAATGTGCTTTCCAGCCAATGAAATGCGTGTGAAAGACGCAATGTAGGAGGTGCAGCAGCCAACCTGCGCACAGCAAGCTCCCACAAAGGGTAATGTGATAATGACCCAGATCATGTGTTTTACTGATGCTGGTGGAGGGATAAATATTGGTTCTGGGACACCGAGGAGAATTTCCCCATCCCGCTCAGCTTTGAAATACTGTCCATGAGGTTTAACAAAAGCCATATCCGTTCATAATATATTCACAATCTGACAACTGCACCCTGACAATCTTGTTGTTTCCACCTCCAACTCCACCCCAGTCTCAGCTCATCCATTGTGGAAACCCTCATTCCTGCCTTTGTTACCTCCAGACTCGACTATTCCAACATGCACCACCCGCCCCCCCACCAAGTGCTCGCTGACCCCATACTGGCTCCCGGTCAAGCAATGCCTCGGATTTAAAATTCTCATCCTTGTTTTCAAATCCATCCCACAGCCTCTCCGCCCCACCCACCCCCGCCTCACTCCCTATCTCTGTAACCTCCTCCAGCTCCCTACAACCCTCCGAGATCTCTGCGCTCCTCCAATTCCGGCCTCTTGTGCATCCCTGATTTTAATCGCTCCACCACTGGCGGCCGTGCCTTCAATTATCTAGGTCTCAAGGTCTGGAATTCTCTCCCCACACCTCTTGGCCTCTTTGTCAAATCATCTTCTTTAAGATGCTCCTTAAAACCTACCTCTTTGTCCAAGCTTTTTGCCATCTGTCCGAACATCTCCTCACAGGGCTCGATGTCATGCTGCCTTCATGAAGCATCTTGGGGACATTTGTTTACATTGCAGCTGCCATATAAATACCAGTTGTTGTTGTAGCTTCCTATGACCATATTTATAATGGGAAATGCTCATGTAATCTGTTTGGCGACAATTTTTGACAGTGTATTGTCATGAAGCTATTAGTGTATATAATATTTTGGAAAATATTTTTCTTTTAAAAAGGTTTAGTCCACGGGTGTGTCTTAATTGGATTAAAGCCGGCTGGTCTGGGTGCTTTGATGTGTATGAGTTTTGAGGTGTAAGAGAGATAGAGTGTATTTGCATTTTTTTGAATAGAGCATTCAAGAAGGGAGGTGAAATCTGACTCCTATCCAGCAGCCACCAAGCCATATGTTTATATGACTAATAAAATCGGTGCTATGAAAGGAGTTCTATTGTTAGAGAGGTTTAGTTCAGATACAATGAGAATTAACATTCAATGGGCGCTGGTCGGTATAACTTTAGCAGTTTTCGGGTGTGCAGAGCAGAGGCAATGTGAAATCAAAAGGCAGCTGTAAGCCTCCAGCTGGCTCCACAGGAACCAAAGTGAAGAGAGCCTCATTTTGAATTCGTAAGGTGAAAATGGTTTTCCTGGTGTCTGGTTAAGTCTATGAGTTGCTGTTGCCTTAATAGAATTTAGTTTGGGAATTTGTTAAAAGTTATGATAGTGGTAATTTGTAGCCCATGTGTATATATATTTTAACCTGTGTAAATTAATAAAATGTTTCAAGTCACATCTCAAACATAACACTTGAAACAACTGTCATAACCTTTAATTTTTAAGGTTCCCTCTGGGAAAGAGTATTCAAGTGCTAAAGAGCATTCGAGGGCCTTTTGACAAAGTGTCCCAGAAAGTCTGATGTGTTCAAAGGGTTTTCTTCAAACCTCAACTAGCAAGTAAACATCAAGAGGTGGGTCTCCCTTTAATTAGTGCTCCCAATCGTCAGCAATGACTTGCTTACTCCTGGTTAGTTGTTCGCTGTTCAGAGAGGACGCTAAGTCAAGCACTCTGTTGTGAGAGGTGGCCGAGCTGATATTATTGATAGAGTTGATCAGCAGACACTTCTTAGGTGGAAACATTTAGTTTATTTACAAAGGTACTCAGCAGCAACTACACGAGTGCTTCCACCTCAAACTCTATCCATACACTACTAACTACAGAGGTAGCCCATGCTACTCTCCTATTGGGTACTGAAGATTATTTGATCTTCCTGAACAAGCATTATTCGAAAAGGTATATTACAGACTAAATAAAACTGTAATTACTACATCCCTCCCCCTTTACCCAGATATACATTATATATTCACAAGTACAATTTTCTTAAGACAACAAAATATTTACACTGTTAAGTAATTTACAAATTTAGTCTTTCTGGTGGTTTCCTCATGTGTGTAGAACATCTCAGCTCCACCGCTTCAGATGCTTTGTCAGGAGCCTCCTGAACATCAGGTGTTTCAGTGGGCACCTGCAGCTCTGCATCCTCAACTCCTACAGGAACTTCGGACACGTCTGTACTGGGTTGAGTTCTCTCAACAGGAAACGTTGACTTGGTCGTGACCACTGGTGGAATCATTTCTTGATGATTTGTTTCTGTCTTCCTTAAATGGTTCACGTGTCTCTGTATGATCCAGCCTTCCACCTCCACGTGGTAAGATTGAGGTCCAGTCACCGCACTTATTTCACCCGGTAACCACTTTGGTCCTTCCCCGAAGTTCTTCACGTGTACCCGGCTCTCCCACGGTCAATTTCCTCCTGCGGCTATGCCCAGTTGTGTCTAGTTTTCTGGCTTCCCTGACTCCTTCCCACCTTCCTTTCTAAATTTAGCATTATTAAGCTGAATCTCACCTTGAGTTCAGTGACTGAGTCCCCCAAAGTTTCATAATCTTGTCTGCTTCTTCAGAAAATTCCGCCACTTTTGCTTCCAAAGCCTCTTTGTCTTCATTTAGTTGATTCTTCAGCTCTTCCATCTCTTTTTTGTAGTTGTTTGATGCCTCCTGGAAAGTTGAGAATTGTTGAGTCTTCACTGCCAACTCAATCTTCAGCTTATTCACAGAGGTGCTGAATTCTTTCTGTTTCTCTTCGTACTTTTCCCGAGGTACAAACTTTGACCTGAGGGAATCTTGTCGTGTGTGAAGGTCTTCCTACAGGTTTTTTTTTCCCTTGCTAAGGTTGCTCACCTTGTCTCGAACTCTGTCATCCAGCAGGGTCTCTTCAAGTTCCTTCTGCTGTTCATACAGGTTTTGGTTTAAGACAGCCTGCATTTCTTCAAGTTATTGAGTCCTCACACACTCCTTTTTCAAAACAGGAACGCTTCCAGCTTCCTATTGGAATCTCAGTGGCCGATCAAGGTTGGCCTTTAGCCAGTTTCACCCTAGAAGTCTTGGTCCTCTGCCTCTCAATACCAACACTGGTAGCTTTGCCGATCAGCTTCCCTAATGGACAGTTACTCTGCTTACGCCTCTGATTTGAATGTCTTCACCCGTGTATGTTTTTAATTGGCAGTAATTTCTCCTAAATTTAATTGATGTTCCCCATTGTTCAGATATCTGAAGTCCCCCAATTACTGGAGTGGAATCTCCTGTGTCCACTTCCATTCTAACAGGTCTGCCATTTACTTTCACTATTACATATGTTGGTTCTGTCTTTCCCACCTTCAGATTGAACAATGAGTAAATATCTGAATTTGTTGGTTCAGGCGCTTATACTATGTAGATCTCGCTGGGTTTTCTTCTGTTTAAAAGCCTGCTTGAATCTTTCCTTGCACGGTCTCATTATATGTCCATTTCTGTGACATTCGATCAAAGAGGTTCCCACCTCATCTTCATGCCTTGTTAACATCTGAAGTCCGAGAAAATTCATCCCTTTGACAGGGAAGGTGGTGACAGGGGAAATGGTGGCATAGTGGTATTGTCACTGGACTGGTAATGCTTTAGGGGCCTGGGTTAGAATCCCACCATGGAAGATGGTGGAATTTTAATTCAATCAAAAACAAAATGTGGTATTAAAAGTCTGATCATAAAAACCATTGTTAATTGTTGTGAAAACCCTAATGCCCTTTAGGGAAGGAAATCTGCTGTCCTTAGACTTACATGTGACTCCAGACCAGACCCACAGCAATGTGGTTGACTCTCAAATGCTCCCTGAACAAGGGTATTTAGGGATGGGCAATAAATGCTGGCCCAGCCAGCGACGCCCACATCTCATGAACGGATGACAAAAAAAGATCAGAAGGTGTTTCATCCAGAGCCATGTCCAAACCCCTCTAGGGTTTGGGGTTATCGAAGGCTGCAACAGGGTAGATAGATGCTGTTTTCAGTGACTAAGTGGTCAAGAATGAGGGTACAGGGATACATGGGGTATCCAGAGGGTATGCAGAGATACAACAGAGAAGGAGAGTTGTACGGCTGAAATAAAAACATAAATTGCTGGAAAAACTCAGCAGGTCTGGCAGAATCTATGGCACGGGAAACAGAGCTAACATTTCGTGTCCATATGACTCTTCTCCAGAGTTTCTCTGGCATTTCCTGTTTTTATTTCGGGTTTCCAGCATCTGCAGTATTTTGCTTTCTTCAGAGTGGTAAGGGTTGTGGCATTCACCCATGGGAGTAGAGGTTTACACTGAAACTATGCCTCATCTTTCGAGAATGAAGGGACATGGAGCCAGTAAATGGAGCTGAGATATAGATCGGCCATTGGGGGAATGGTGAACAGGCTAGAGGGGCTGAATGGCCTCTTCGTCTTCCGATGTCAACATAGGAGCAGCTATAGGGCTCTGCTGGAATCATGTCCAAGTGCCACCTGCACTTTAGGAAGGATGTCCAAAGCCTGGGAGAGGGGGTGGAGGAGATTTCCCAGAATGAGACCAGGGATGAGGGATTTCAGTTCATGTAGAGAGAGACTGGAGAAGTTAGGGTTGTTCTCTTTGGAGAAGAGAAGGTTAAGGGGGAGATTTAATTCAAAATCATAGGAGTTTTAATGGAAGAAATAAGGAGAAACTGTGACAGGAGAGTCAATAACCAGAGGGACACAGATTGAAAATAAGTGGAAGAACCAGAGGGGGAGATGAGGAGAATTTTTTTTTCCACAGTGAGTTGTTGTGATCTGGAAGGCGCTGCCTGAAAGGGCGGTGGGAGCAGATTCAACATGAACTATCAAGAGGGAATTGGAGAAACCCTTGAAAAGAAAAAAAATAGCGGGGTTTTGGGGGTAGTGGGATCAGCTCAACTGGTTAACTGGGATCAGCTCAAGTGGTCATCTGGGATCAGCTCAACTGGCCAACTGGGATCAGCACATGTGGTCAATTGGGATCAGCTCAAGTGGCCAACTGGGATCAGCTCAAGTGGCCAACTTGGATCAGCTCAACTGGTCAACTGGGATCAGCTCAACTGGCCAACTGGGATCAGACAGAGAGTGGAAACACAGACAGAGTTTACAGGTTTTAGGGTCTTCAGTAAAGTTTCAACACCACCCAGCCCCCCACCCATCCAATTTTCAGTGAAGAAAGCAGCCTTTGATAACTGATTTTTACTCCTGAGTACTTGTCAAACTCTTTCAAAGGCACAGGCACAGTGGGCTGAATGGCCTCCTGTGCTACAAATGTCAGTGATTCACAATAAGAGGGGTAGGTGGAGGAAGAGAAAAGTGACCGGTGGAACCTGCATGTGGGTGGGGTCTGGGGTTGGAGCAATTGGCTCGCATGGAGGGGCCTGTTTTCATCTTGTAACAGCTGTGAACGAAGTCAGGATGCCGTCTAGACCACACCAAAAACCAAATTCCTTTCATTTCACAACAGGATGTCCTGGCCAACAATTCCGTTTAGTGTCTATATCCGCTGCTGTTCCTGTGGTTTTATTGGTTTCCCCTGTTGTTTTGGGCTCTGATTTTCAGACGGTGCTTTCGGAGGCCCGACACCATTGCTCCCTCTCGCTGTGGCCTGGGAGAGATGCCGTCCCCCTCCCCCTCCCCCTCCCGCTCCTCCGGCTCCCCATGGCTGGTCTCAGCCCCAACAGCTTCCCCGCTGTGGCCCTGTACTTGGCTGACATGAGGTTGTAGAGGAGGGGGTTGATGGCAGCGCTGAGGTAAAAGAGAGCGAAGGTGAGGGCTTGGAGGCACTGGCTGACCACGTACATCTCCGCATTGCCCTCCATTAGCAGGAAGAGATTGCGCTCGATGTGAAAGGGCAGCCAGCAGAGGATGAACACTAGAACGATAACAGCTGCAGGGAAACACAGACAGAGTTTACAGGTTTTAGGGACTTCAGCAAAGTTTCAACACTACCCAGCCCCCCACCCACCCATGATGACTCTCTCACTGTCCTTTCCAGCACCTTGGACCCCCACGGCGACAAGTCATTCCCACTCTGACCTACCGCTCTCGGTCGCTGAGAAACCAGGAGGCAGAATGTGGCTCGTGGCCCACTTCAGAGGCTTGAGTGCAGGATCCAGGCTGCCGTTCCGAGTGCAGTCCTGGTACTGAGGAGGATAATTCACCTCCTGACTCCCCAAAACCTGTCCACCATCTACAAGGCACAAGTCAGGAGTGGGATGGAATACTCCCCACTTGCCTGGATGAGTGCAGCTCCCACAACACTCAAGAAGCTCAACACCATCCAGGACAAAGCAGCCCCGCTTGATTGGCATCCCATCCACAAACATTCACTCCCTCCACCACCGACGCACAGTAGCAGCAGTGTGTGTACCATCTACAAGATGCACTGCAGGAACTCACCAAGGCTCCTTAGACAGCACCTTCCAAACCCACGACCACTACCACCTAGAAGGACAAGGGCAGCAGACACATGGGAACACCATCACCTGGAAGTTCCCCTCCAAGTCACTCACCAGCCTGACTTGGAAATATATTGGCCGTTCCTTCACTGTCGATGGCTCAAAATCCTGGAACTCCCTCCTTAACAGCACGGTGGGTGTACCTACACCACATGGACAGCAGCGGCTCAAGAAGGCAGCTTACCACTACATTCTCAAGGGGCAGTTAGAGATGGGAAATAAATGCTGGCCCAGTCAGCGACGCCCACATCCCGTGAACATATAAATAAAAAGAAATGCACTGAGGGAGTGCTGCACAGTTGCAGGAGAAGTGTCTGCCATAGGACAGCCCCTTCAAGTGTCTGCCCCTTCAAGATCATATGGCCGCAATTGGGAACAGAGCAGGAGGCTTCTCCATGGTGTCCTGAAGTCTAATGTTTATCCCTCAGGTCACCGTCACTCAAACAGCTCACCTGGTTATGGTCACATTGCTGTTTGTGGGATTTTGCTGTGCGCAAATTGGTTTCCTACATTACAACAGTGAGCAGACTGCATTGGCTATAAATGACTTGGAGGACGTGAGAAACACAATAAAGCAACAGCTTCCTTTCATCCTGGTTCCCACCGAACTCTGCAATTATCCAGCACTGAGCGTGATGTGAAAGGATGTTCACTGGCTGGGAGTTGACATGACCCAAGCCACCAAATACTTCATTGCACCCTGCCCTCTTTTCCAAATGGATTGCTCCAGGGCGTGATGTCAGACGTGGAACTAATCATGCAAAGAGATCCAAGCCCCATGATGTCATCAGTGGCATAGTCCACTTTCAGGGGGAGCAGAGGGGAGCAACTTGAGCTTGGTGGGAGCTGATTTTCTGAAGTTCAGGCCCTGGAGTCTGATCATTTTCCCATGGCTGCTGCTGCCTCCTCGCTCTGTTTTCACACATGGAGTGCGCCCATGAAGAAAGCCAAATAAACTTTCCTACAGGTTCATTTGACCAGTCGTAACCTCATAAGGCACAGATGGCTCATCCAATCCTACTTTGCACTCATTAAAGTGAAAGCAGGGTTGCCAACTCTGCTTGGAGGGATTCCTGGAGGTTTCATCACATGACCAATTGCCCTACCGCCTTCTCCCCTGCCATTGGTCGCCCAACATGCCCATCCTCATGATGTCCCGCCTACTCACCAACAATTGGACAGCGAGCAGGCTCAGTGATACCCAACTGGATGACTCTCAGCATTTCCCCCATTATTCTTATAAGAAATAAGAAATGTGTTTAAATAAAATAAAACACTAATTTTAATCCCACCGTGATTATTCTGCGGGCTGTTCATTTTCAACTACTGAAGACATCAAACCAATTCTGGAGGGTAATTGGCAATCATAAGTCAAAGAAGTAAGTTTTGGAGATTGAGACAATCATGGGCGCTGAGAATCCCACCAAACACTCCCAGGACAGGTACAGCACGGGGTTAGATACAGAGTAAAGGTCCCTCTACACTGTCCCCATCAAACACTCCCAGGACAGGTATAGCACGGGGTTAGATACAGAGTAAAGCTCCCTCTACACTGTCCCCATCAAACACTCCCAGGACAGGTACAGCACGGGGTTAGATACAGAGTAAAGCTCTCTCTACACTGTCCCCATCAAACACTCCCAGGACAGGTACAGCACGGAGTTAGATACAGAGTAAATCTCCCTCTACACTGTCCCCATCCAACACTCCCAGGACAGGTACAGCACGGAGTTAGATACAGAGTAAATCTCCCTCTACACTGTCCCCATCCAACACTCCCAGGACAGGTACAGCACGGGGTTAGATACAGAGTAACGCTCTCTCTAGACTGTCTCCATCAAACACTCCCAGGACAGGTACAGCACGGGGTTAGATACAGAGTAAAGCTCTCTCTACACTGTCCCCATCAAACACTCCCAGGACAGGTACAGCACGGGGTTAGATACAGAGTAACGCTCTCTCTACACTGTCCCCATCAAACACTCCCAGGACAGGTACAGCACGGGGTTAGATACAGAGTAAAGCTCCCTCTACACTGTCTCCATCAAACACTCCCAGGACAGGTACAGCACGGGGTTAGATACAGAGTAAAGCTCTCTCTACACTGTCCCCATCAAACACTCCCAGGACAGGTACAGCACGGGGTTAGATACAGAGTAAAGCTCCCTCTACACTGTCCCCATCAAACACTCCCAGGACAGGTACAGCACAGGGTTAGATAGAGAGTAACACTCCCTCTACACTGTCACCATCAAACACTCCCAGGACAGGCACAGCTTGGGGTTAGATACACAGTAAAGCTCCCTCTACACTGTCCCCATCAAACACTCCCAGGACAGGTACAGCACAGGGTTAGATAGAGAGTAACACTCCCTCTACACTGTCCCCATCAAACACTCCCAGGACAGGTACAGCACGGGGTTAGATACAGAGTAAAGCTCCCTCTACACTATCTCCATCAAACACTCCCAGGGCAGGTACAGCACAGGGTTAGATACAGAGTAAAGCTCCCTCTACACTGTCCCCATCAAACACTCCCAGGACAGGTACAGCACGGGGTTACATACAGAGTAAATCTCCCTCTACACTGTCCCCATCAAACACTCCCAGGACAGGTACAGCATGGGGTTAGCTACAGAGTAAAGCTTCCTCTACACTGTCCCCATCAAACACTCCCAGGACAGGTACAGCACGGGGTTAGATACAGAGTAAATCTCCCTCTACACTGTCCCCATCAAACACTCCCAGGACAGGTACAGCACAGGGTTAGATACAGAGTAAAGCTCTCTCTACACTGTCCGCATCAAACACTCCCAGGACAGGTACAGCACGGGGTTAGATACAGAGTAAAGCTCCCTTTACACTGTCCCGATCAAAAATCCCAAGACAGGTACAGCACGGGGTTAGATACAGAGTAAAGCTCCCTCTACACTGTCCCCATCAAACACTCCCAGGACAGGTACAGCACGGGGTTAGATACAGAGTAAAGCTCCCTCTACACTGTCCCCATCAAACACTCCCAGGACAGGTACAGCACGGGGTTAGATACAGAGTAAAGCTCCCTCTACACTGTCCCCATCAAACACTCCCAGGACAGGTACAGCACGGGGTTAGATACAGAGTAAAGCTCCCTCTACACTGTCCCCATCAAACACTCCCAGGACAGGTACAGCACGGGGTTAGATACAGAGTAACGCTCTCTCTACACTGTCCCCATCACACACTCCCAGGACAGGTACAGCACGGGGTTAGATACAGAGTAACGCTCTCTCTACACTGTCCCCATCACACACTCCCAGGACAGGTACAGCACGGGGTTAGATACAGAGTTAAGCTCCTTCTACATTGTCCTCTTTGACATTCATGAAGTATAAATTGTTTGATGAATCTGTCATGTGACCGAGCAACATCCTCCGGAATCAAAGTGAAATAGAATTCCTCGTTATTTGACATTAATGGATGACCTAAAGGACTTCCCAGCCAATGAAATTCAGTCTTGAAGTGTAGTCACTGTTGTAATGTAGGGAATGCTGCAACCAATTTCCACACAGCAGGATCCCAGTAACAGCAATGTGGTATATGGCTGGACCATCTGGTTTGTTGGTGATGTTTGACGGGTAAATGAAGGCTCGGTGACTGTGGAGAGCTTTCCCTTCTCCCGTTCAAAATTGTGGCCCTGGCATCTTCTAGGCGCAACTTGAGGGGGCATTTGTCCAATCGAAAGGGCAGTCCCTCCGACAGTGCCGCACCCCCTCAGTATTCCAATGGGAGTGTCGGCCTGGAGTATGGGCTCAAATCTCTGTAATGGTTATTGAACCCACCACCTCCTGGTTCACAGGTAACATGCTAACCGCTGGCACCAAGACCTACACAAAGGAATTCACTTCCTGACCTTACTCAGAATGGCTGGCTGGTGGCAACGATTATAACCTCACTGTATGACTAATATGGAGTCTAGCCGCTGAGATTGGGCATTGAATGAAATGAAAATTTAGGCCCTCTGACACCCACCCCTCACCCCTCACACCACATGACCTTCCCCTAGTCCCCATGCCAACTAACGTCAACCCATACCCCTCATTCATGCCTATGACCCATGCCAACTTAATGCCAACTCATGCCAACCCATCCACCACTTTTTGCCCTCACACCTTCCATGCCAACTCACCATGGGCCTGAACTTTGGCCCCACAATGAGATTAAATACAATAAAGGATTAAATACCTGTTTCAGCCTTTACTATGTTAAAAAAAAATTCCCTTCATGAAAGCCCATTCAAAACGTTTAAATCCCCCCAAGTACTTAATCCAACGTTAAATGAACAGACTTGTATTTATAACGCCGTATCAAAGACTGATAATTCTTTAATACCCCTTTTTGACCTGTCAGTCAAACTATGAACTTATAGTTCCCCCTTCTGAGATAAATGTAGGTTGTGGAAAGCGGTTGAATCTAATAATGACTTAATGTTAGCGCAAAGGGTAAGGTGAACAAACAGCTACTGTAAGTGCTAGGATCATAGAATCAAAGAATGGTTATAGCACAGAAGGAGCCTATTCAGCCCATCATGCCTGTACTGGCTCTCTGAAGTAGCACTTCACCCCTTCTTCTCCCTATAACCTAGCACGTTCTTCCTTTTCAGATAATAATCCAATTCCTTTTTGCAAGTTGATCCTGTCTCCACCTCACTCTCAGACAGTGCATTCCAGACCCTAACCACTCGATTGACCCTGTCTCCACCACACTCTCAGACAGTGCATTCCAGATCCTAACCACTCGATTAACCCTGTCTCCACCACACTCTCAGACAGTGCATTCCAGATCCTAACCACTTGATTGACCCTGTCTCCACCACACTCTCAGACAGTGCATTCCAGAACCTAACCACTCGATTGACCCTGTCTCCACCACACTCTCAGACAGTGCATTCCAGATCCTAACCACTCGATTGACCCTATCTCCACCACACTGTCAGACAGTGCATTCCAGATCCTAACCACTCGATTGACCCTGTCTCCACCACACTCTCAGGCAGCGCATTCCAGATCCTAACTACTCGATTGACCCTGTCTCCACCACACTCTCAGGCAGCTCACTCCAGACCTCGACCTTTATGCTTTTTCTTTTGCCAATCAAATCAAGTTGGTGTTTGCTGGATATTGAATCTGCATGCATTGGAAACTGGGGGCAGAGTCTTCTCCTGATGCCTAAGGTTCCGGCTTGGCAGGACCGGAAGTTTATGACAATTGGCTCAGAGGCGGAGGCACTGGCAGCCAGCGAATTAAATTTGCAGAGGCGAGGGCTGCAGCTAATCAAGTGCCGGGGAGGGGCAGGAAGCGTTCGGCCTCACTGTAACCTCACAGGGACTAAGGTCTGGGTACCGAATTTAAGTAGCATCCAGACAACCAATCAATCTCTGCCATCCAGCAATGGCTGCTCATGACGAGCTTGTAGTCTCTCGATATGTCGTGGCCCCTCCCCCCATCTTTGGATCATCACTACCCCCCCTCCCCACCGCCCCCTCCCCCCACCCCCCCCCCCCCACTACCCCCCCATCCCCCTCTCTCACCTCCTCCCTTGCTCTGTAAGTGGAAGTCACCACCCTGCACCTTTCCCTAGTCACTTTTGACCTACCCTCCTTCACCTTCGACCCTCACTCCATTGTCCTTGCCCCCTCTTCGGTGACCCTCGACCCGCCAGCCCACCCCCATCACTCTTGACCCTTGAGCGTCTGCCTATCACCATCAGTCAAATCTCTGGCACACTGGGGTTCAGACAGGAAAGTTGAAACCACAATCAGACCTGCCATGATCTCATCGCATGTCTCGAGGGGCTGAATGGCCTACTCCTGCTCCTAATTCTTGTGTTCTTGCGTTCGCACTGGAACTGTCTCCCTTACTCCCAGCCAGCCATCCATCATCGTCAACCGTCCCTCTATCATCATTGACCTGCCCTCTGTCAGCCTCGACTCTCAGCATTTGACCATTGACTTTCCTGTATGCCCCTTGGTCAGCCATGGCCCATTTCCCTATCACAGCTGCAGCCCCATCTCAAAGCATCCATGTCCCCTCTCTCCCTGGTCCAACAAAGATCCCCACTCAAGGAAAGCCACTCCTCCTCGCTCCAAATCCACCACGAAGCCGACCTCACCCGCTGCACGCCACCTTTAACCAGCGGTGAATCTGAAAGCGCGCGTGTGTCAGCTGCCGCTCATTGAATTGAAAAGGTACAATTTAATCGGCCCAGGTTGCATTTTAATGCGTTGATGTGTGTTAAATGTGTTTAAAATAGGTTCCAGCTGCTTGCTGTCGGGAAATTCAATCCACTCTCATCCTGCCGTCAACCTCATTTTATTCCAATGCCAGGAAACTGGCTTTTTGTCTTCCCTCAGTTAAGGTTCCACCCCATCAGCCTTGCTCCTGCTCCCCGAACCCTTTTGCAGGTTCCGCCCAGCTTCCCTCTATTTATCGTATCTAAACCCTTCACGACTTTGTTCACCTCTATCAAATCACCACCTTGTCTTCTCTCCTATCAGGAGAGTAATTTCTAATCCAGTCTATGCCTATTAACTGTAATTGCGGGGGAAAAAAAAAAACGACTAAATCTCTCCTGTACCCTCCCCAAAGCCCCCATCCCTATTCTAAAGTCTGATGTGCAGAACTGCACACCGGAGTCCAGGGAACTCTTTGAGACAAATGGCTGAGTTAGAATTGTGGTAACATTATTGGACTCTTCAGCCTGAGGCCTAGTGCAACAAATCTGTGAGATAGGAGCTGAAGTGACAATTTGTAAACTGGATCCATTTGATGAAGGAACCTGAAATGAAGAGTTAGTTTCAGTAATCATGACTGTGAAGCTAACTCTTATTGTTAAACCCCGTTCTGGTTCACTAGCATCCTTCAGGAAGGATGTCTGCTCTCCCTACCAGGCCTGACCCACACGTTAACTCCATATAGCCACAGCAATGTCTGCACTGACTCTCCGAATGAGCATTGTGACTCAGTGCCATTTCCCTGCCTCTTCCCTGTACCCCTGCACATTGTTTCTATTTTAATAATCGTCTAATGCCCTCTTGAATGTCTTAATTGAACCTGCCTCCACCACAATCCCAGGCAGTGCGTTCCAGACCCGAACCACTCGCTGTGTGAAAAACAATTTTCTCACGTGTTATTTGCTTCTTTTGCAAATCACCTTAAGTCTGTGCCCCCTCGTTCTTGATCCTTTTACAAGCGGAACAGCTTCTCACTATCTACTCTGTCCTACCCCCTCACAATTTTGAACATCTCTATCAAATTTCCTCTAAGCCGTCTTCTCTCCAAGGAGAACAGTCCTAACCTCTCCAATCTATCCTCATAGCTGAAGTTTCTCATCCCTGGAACCATTCTTGTAAACCTCTTATGCACTCTCTCCAATGTGTTCACATCCTTCCTGAAATGTGGCGCCCAGAACTGTACACAATATTCCAGCTGAGGCCTAACACATGTCTTATATCAATTCAGCATAACTTCCCTGCTCGTGAACTATATGCCCCTATTAATAAAGCCCAGGATACTGTATAGTTTTTTAGCTGCTCTGTCCACCTGTCCTGCCACCTTCGATGATCTACGCACATATACACCCAGCTCCCTCTGCTCCTGCACCCTCTTTAGAGTTGTCCCCCTTATTTGATATTGTCTGTCCATGTTCTTCCTACCAAAATGCATCACCTCACACTTCTCAGTATTGAACTTCATCTGCCACCTACCTGTCCACTCCACCAACTTGTCTATGTCCTTATGAAGCTCTACACTGTCCCCCTCACAGTTTATAACACTCCCAAGCTTTTTATTATTGGCAGACTTTGAAATTGTCCCCTGCACACCAAGATCTAGATTATTAATGTATATCAGGAAAAGCAAGAGTCCCAATGCTGACTCCTGGGGAACTCCACTACAAACCTTCCTCCAGCCCAAAAAATATCCATTGACCATTACTCTCTGCTTCCTGTTTTTCAGCCAATTCTGTATCCACGTTGCTACTTTCCCTTTTATTCCATGAACTATAACTTTTCTCACAAGACTCTTGTGGGGCACTGTATCAAATGCCTTTTGAAAGTCAATGTACACCACATCAACAGGGTTACCCTCATCGACCTTTTCTGTTACCTCTTCCAAAAACTCCAGCAAGTTAGTTAAGCACGTTTTCCCCTTTAGAAATCCACGCTCTTCCCAATCAACCCACCCAGGAGACGCATTTGGATCTGTCTTGGCGAGCTTGAGAACCTTACCATTCCTTCATCGCAAGTGGGATTTCTTTACCGGACACCCTGTAAGCAAAGAGGTGCAGCCGGCAGTGCGGTTGATAATGAGGCTGCTTACCCAGCATTTTGACCGTGCGCCGGTTACTCCTGTCACGGCACGTCCTCCTCCTCCTCCACAGCTTGCGTCCGATTAGCCCGTACAGGACCGTGAGGCAACAGGCCGGCAGAAAGAAGTAGAGGCTGGAGAGCCAGAGCATGGCGCTGAGGAGGCCCGAGCGTACGCCATGCTTGGTGCACCTGCACTCGCTCGTCTGGGCGGGGTCGGTGCTGTTCTCGAACTCCACCCCGACCAGAGCCACCACTGGCCCAGCACTGGCCAGCGCCACTGTCCACAGGGCCAAAATGACGCCCTTCACCCTTGACCTGGTGGCCAAGACCTTGGCCTTGAGGGGGAAGCAGACGGCAATGTACCTCTCCACGCTCAGGGCCGTGAGGTGGAGCGTGGAGCCGAACGTGCAGCCCTCGCTGACAAACTGGGGCAGCTTGCAGAGGAGGGAGCCCAGGCGCCAGGGGCCTCGCTTCCAGGACTTGTACAGGTCGAGGGGCATGCACATGAAAATCAGGAGGTCCGACAGGGCCATGCTGGACAGGTACAAGTTGGTGGTGCTCTTCATCTCCCTGTAGCCGGCCACCAGGAGGATAGTGATGATGTTACCCACCACCCCGACGGCGAAAAGCAGGACGCAGACCGTTGTCACGGCGACCAGGGCAGGCAGCGGCAGGAGGCCCTGGGGGTAGATGTCGTGGAGCGGCAGCGAGCTGGCATTTTCGAGGTGAGCCAGCAACAGGCCCTTCATTTCGAGACGTGGTCAGTCCGTGCCCCCTGGACGAGTCACTCCCAACCTCCAGCGGGTCAGTGGCCCGGGCATCACCCGAAGCCTAATCGAGCAGGCCGGGAGCCTTCACAGCCAGGAATACAATCCAAACGGGCGGAATCGTTCGATGCTTTTCAATCCTGCCACTTCCACGTAAAACACCTCCCGGGGTTTAATTATCATTCTTCAGACATTGGCCTGTGAAGAGATGGTTTGGGTTAATCCTTTAATTGAAAAATCAAATCAAGAAAAAACATTGACATGATTAATAGTTCAATGAGGTTTATTATTCCAAGAATGCAATTTAAAACAAAACTAGGCTCGCAAAACACATCTTTAAACAGGAAGGATTCTTTGTTCCGAAGAAGAGTCTTTCGGACCTGAAGCATTAACTCTGTTCCTCTCTCCACGGACGCTGCCAGACCTGCTGGGCTTTTCCAGCCTTTCCTGTTTTTAATTTGGAACTCTCGGGGACCGGTAAGAAGACAGGGTGGGCTCTCTTGGTCAGTTTTGGTCAGTGACAGGGCAGCAGGGACTGGATCTTCACCAGGGAGGCTGGAGACTCGAGTCAGGAAATCTGGAATTTAAAAATATTTTACTCTGGGGCGGAGGGGAGTGGGGGGGTCGGGGAGGGTGGGTGTGTGTGGGATGGGGGGGTGATGTGATTGAGTTGGCTCCTCTACATCCAGAGGCCGTCCAGAGTTGTCCACTGAGGCAGGCGAGTGCTGAGTGTTAGCAGGGCCCATCTTTGTTTTCTGCACATTTGAATAAGAGGTTCTCTAAACCTCAC
Source organism: Carcharodon carcharias (assembly GCF_017639515.1). Taxonomy (NCBI): domain Eukaryota; kingdom Metazoa; phylum Chordata; class Chondrichthyes; order Lamniformes; family Lamnidae; genus Carcharodon; species Carcharodon carcharias. The sequence continues at coordinate 21,296,323 of NC_054499.1, forward strand.
TTCTCACACCCTCCACCTGCCCCTCCCATGACCCCTCATGCCCCCACCCCCCATGCCAACCCCATTACCCCTCATACCCTAGAATGAATTCCATACTCCCTACATCCCCTGTCAGGAAGATATATTAATTCTCATAATGTTATTGGAATTTATTGTAAAATAGAGTAACAGTGGAATGTGTCTGTGGTCTGTGTGTGTCTGTGTGTCTGTCTGTGTGTCTGTGCCTGTGTGTGTGTGTGTGTGTGTGTGTCTGTGTGTGTGTGTGTGTCTGTGCCTATGTGTCTGTATGTGTCTGTGTGTTTGTGTGTGTGTGTCTGTGTCTGTGTGTGTTTGTGTATCTGTGTAGTGTGTGTCTCTGTGTGTGTGTGTGTGTGTCTGTATGTGTGTGTGTGTGTGTCTGTATATTGTGTGTGTGTGTGTCTGTGTATTGTGTGTGTGTGTGTCTGTGTGTGTCTGTGTATTGTGTGCGCGTGTGTGTCTGTGTCTGTGTGTGTTTGTGTATCTGTGTGTGTGTGTGTGTGTCTGTGTATTGTGTGTGTGTGTGTCTGTGTGTGTGTGTGTGTGTCTGTGTATTGTGTGTGTCTGTGTGTGTGTGAGATTTAATTGAATTAGAGGCAGCTAGTCTGGGTGCTTTGATCTAAGAAGAGAGTTTAGGTTTGAAATGTTAATTAGATAAACCTGGGGAAGTTTAGAAACATGGGTGTCAAGGGAACATTTCCATTTTGAAATAAAGCAGACTAGGTTGTTTTCGATGTGTCACCTAGCCAGGTGAAGTTTAGAAACAGTGTGTCTATTTTTCCCAAAGATTACTGGTAAAACTTAGTGCTATGAGAGGGTTTTATTATCAGGGAGATAAAGTCCAAAGATATAGTGGAATAATGTGTATTTGCATTCAAAGAGGAAATTAAGTATAAAGAAGGAGCAAGGTCTGTGTGTAAGGGAAGGCATTTTTAAGATCTTAAAAGTGTGTGAAAAAGCCTTTAATATCTATGCCCCAAGCTGCTGTCTTCAAAGGACTGAAGTTAAGAAAACTCTCTTGGAAGTCAGCTTGTTCAGGGTATCAGGTTTCTTTACCTGGGTCTTTTAAAATCTGTCTGTCTCACTGTTGCCTTAATGGGAGTCAGATTGATAAAGGAATTTAGAAATTATCATCGTAGCAATTTGGAGATCTATGGAAGCATTTAAAATAATTTCTTCTATTGATAAATGTTTAATCTAGTTTTATAAAAACCTATTATAAATTGGGGGAAGGCCAATTTTAAATAGATCAGGTATGATTTGGCCAGAGTGGACTGGGAGCAGCTACTTTTAGATAAATCTGCTTCAGATCAGTGGGATTCATTCAACAAGGAATTAAGGAGAGTACAGGACCAACATATCCCTGTAAAGACAAAGGGTGGGACCAACATATCCAGGAAACACTGGATGTTGAGGGATATACAGGATTGGATAAAGAGAAAAAGGGAGGCTTATGGCAAATACCGAGGGCTCAAAACAGGGAAGCCCTAAAGGAGTATAGAATGTGTAGGGGGGAACTTAAAAAGGAAATTAGGAGAGCAAAAAGGAGGCATGAAGAAACATTGGCAGGTAAAATAAAGGAAAATCCAAAGTTATTTTACAAGTGCATTAAGAGTAAGAGGATAACTAAGGAAAGAGTAGGGCCCATGAAGGACCATAGTGGTAATTTGTGTGTGGAGCTGGAAGACATAGGTAAGGTTTTAAATGAATACTTTGTGTCAGTGTTCACAAGCGAGAGGGACGACATGGGTATGAAAATCAGGCAAAAGGACTGTAATATAACTAAAGAAATTAGCTTAGAAAGGGAGAAGCTTCTAAGTGGTCTGGCAGGCTTAAAAGTAGATAAACCTCCAGACCCGGATGAAATGTATCGCAGGCTGTTGAGTGAGGCAAGGGCGGAGATAGCAGGGGTGCTGGCAATAATTTTCAACACCTCTCTAGCCACAGGAGAGGTGCCAGAGGACTGGAGGACAGCCAATGTGGTACCTTTATTCAAGAAGGGAGGAAGGGATAAACCAGGGAACTGCGGGCCAGTCAGTCTAACCTCAACAGTGGGGAAACTATTGGAAGCAATTCTGAGGGACAGAATTAATCTACACTTGGAGAGGCAGGGATTAATCAAGGACAGTCAGCATGTTTTTGTTAAGGGGAGGTCATGTCTGACCAATTTGATTGAATTTTTCGAAGAGGTGACCAGATGTGTAAATGAAGGCAGTGCGTTTGACATAGTCTACTTAGACTTCAGCAAGGCTTTTGATAAAGTCCCACATGGGAAACTAATAACAAAGGTAAGAGCCCATGGGATCCAAGACAATTTGGCAAATTGGATCCAGAATTGGCTGAGTGGCAGGAAGCAGAGGGTGATGGTCGAGGGGTATTTTTTTGACTGGATGTCTGTGTTCAGTGAGGTTCCACAGGGATCGGTGTTGGGTCCCTTGCTGTTTGTGGTACATATAAATGATTTAGACTTGAATGTAGGAGGTTTGATCAGTAAGCTCACAGATGACATGAAAATTGGTGGGGTGGTAAATAGTGAGGAGGATAGCCTTAGATTACAGAAGGCTATAGATGGGCTGATCAGTGGCAAATTTGCCTGATTTAATCCTGATAAGTGTGAGGTGATGCACTTGGGCAGGACAAACAAGGCATGAGAATACACGATGAATGGTAGGACCCTGGGAAGTACCGAGGATCAGAGGGACCTTGATCTGCACGCCCACCGGTCCCTTAATGTAGCGGGTCAGGTAGATAAGGTGGTTAAGAAGGCATATGGAATGCTTGTCTTTATTAGCTGAGGCATAGAATATAAGAGCAAGGAGGTTATGCTGGAAGTGTATAAAACACTGGTTAGGCCACAGCTAGAGTATTGTGTGCAGTTCTGGAATCTGCATTATAGGAAGGATGCGATTGCACTAGAGAGAGTGCACAGGAGATTTACCAGGATTTGCCTGGGCTGGAGAGTTTTAGTTATGAGGAGAGATTGGATAGACTGGGGGTTATTTTCCCTGGAGCAGAGGAGATTGAGGGGGGACATGATTGAGGTGTATAAAATTATGAGGGGCATAGATAGGGTAGACAGGAAGGAACATTTCCCTTTGGTAGAGGGATCAATAACCAGGGGGCATAGATAAGGGACAGGAGGTTTAGAGGGGATATGAGGAAGAATTTTTTCACCCAGAGGGTGGTGGGAGTCTGGACTCACTGCCAGAAAGGGTGGTAGAGGCAGAACCCCTCATAACTTTTAAGCAGCATTTGGATGTGCACTTGGAATGCCATGGCATACAAGGCAATGGGACTAGTGCTGGAAAATGGGATTAGAATAGTTAGGTAATTGTTTGACCAGCGCAGACTCGATGGGCCTAAGGGCCTTTTTCTGTGCTGTAGACCTCTATGACTCTCTAAGACTTGGTGGTCTTGTTACTATTGAATTCAGGGTATCAATCTGAATACTTATACAAATTGCAAAACATATTATGACAGTTGTTTCAAGTTTCCCTTTGGGGTTTGAACAACTCAGCATTTACCATCGGCTGTGTCATAACAGCCCATGCCATTTCCACGCCTCTTCATATCCCCATATTACCTCCATCACCCCCATACACCACGCCACATCCATGCCTCCAATGCCCATTGTGTCACTCCATGACCCAAACCTCCATGTCTCCAAACATCCAGGCTCCCTCCATAGCCACTCGCCCAGCATCCATTATGGGCAGACCTCAGGAGCCACATGGAGATGGAAACAAATTAAACCACTAGTACTGTAAGAAAGTTCTCACTCATGCAGTTGATGCTGAAAGAAATAACTTTCATTCATGAACCCCATTCAAAAAGTTTAAACCCCCTCAAGTGGCCAATTTGTTGTAAAAACAAACACATTTGAATACGCTAACCAAATCAAAGATAGCTAATCTATTAATAGCCTCTTAAAACTGTCAATCAAAATGTGAAATCAACCCCACCAGAGCTTTTGAAACTCAGCCAAACATTCATAACTGACTCAGCTGTAACAACAGCCTTTTGGAAGTGTCAAAAAGTAAGTCTATTTTAACTGCAGGAACATTTGGATAATGGTGTTTTTTAAGCTGCACCAGATGGTCTGTCAATCAATGCACTCGAGCATCAGGTGACTGCTTTGTTTACTCTAACTGATGGCTTCAGCATTTGTTTTTTTTCAAGTTTAAATAGCTGGGGATTGTCATTCCCAGAAGACATGACGAAAATAAATATATATATGTCTAGATCATCCAGGCTACTTCATGAATTTATTATTGTTTTTTAAATGGACAAAGGCTTTACACTGACTCAAACCTGACTAGCTACGGCTCACACAAAAGGAATTTCTAGCCTTCAGAAAACAGCAAGAATCTTGTTATCTCTAAAGAGGCGCTAATGCCCATGTGACTCCCAAATCCAAGGAAATGCACATAGATCCTTTACATTTCTAAGACAGAGCTCTGGCCAATGGGGACGATATGTTTGTGAGGTAAAAGGGGCCCTGAAAATGCTGAAACTTATTAATGGATGAAGCATTAACCATCTACAAGATTCCAGACCAAGAATATACATCCTTTGTCCAAACCAAGGGGAAGAAGTGTGAGTTATGTCACATGATTCCCCCCCTCCCCCCTATGCTGCTAGAACCTGTAATATTGCCTTGTGGAGCTGAATCCAGGCTGTCTGCAATTGTCCATCAATAAAGCAGCAGTAGAAACAGAACTCTGTCCAGGTTTACATTGGCTGGCCCTCATCTACAGTTTTCTACTGGAACATTGGAACTTCTGTACCAGTGCCTACTGCAAGACTGATTGATCTCTACATGCTTCTCCCATCATGGAAGTCATCGCTACTGGAAAAGTGGATCACCCCACATCAGTTACAGCCCGCTAATCTCTCTGAAGGAATACACCATTGGACTTTCGATTCTGGACTCTGGACTCAGTCTCTCTATAAATTGCAGCTAGAATTTCAGGAGAGGGAAAGAGAGAGAGAGAGAGAGAGAAAGGGAAGCTCAGGAAAGAGAAAAGGAGACAGCAAAGGAACGGGAAAGGGAAAGAGAATTCCAGCTCTGAAAATTGGAAATGGAGCTAGCAGCTCATAGGGAGAGAGAGGCCAGACAATTGGAAGTGGCAACAGAAAATCTCTGTACCCAGTAGCTTTCCCCTGTCTCCCTAACCTGGAACCACTCTCTGAGGCCCTCAAGTATGCAAGATTCCTTCCCAAATTCGAAGAGAGTGATGTGGAGTCATTTTTTTTCCCACCTCCGAGAAAATTGCAGGGCAGCTGAAGTGGTCCTCAGAGACCTACATTTTTAACTCAAGGGCCGCTGTCTGGGAGAGCCCAAGGGGTCTACTCCATGTCTCTCCCTGAGCTGTCCCTAAATTATGAGCAGACTAAGGCCCACGAGTTAGTCCCAGAGGCACACTGCCAGCAATCCCGGAACGCTCAAGAGAAGCCATCCCAAACCTACATCGAATTTGAATGGTTGAAACAGATCACTTTCAATGGGGTGGGTAAGCTCTCTAAGCATCCCACACACTAGGGTTCCCTGAGCTAGTGCTGTCAGTAGTAATAAGACCACCAAGTCTTACAGAGTCATAGATGTCTACAGCACAGAAAGTTGCCTACCCTCCAACCTGCAGATACACCCAGAGGAGCAGAGAACACCCCCAGCCGGGGGTGCAGCAGTGACCTCATCCATAGGCCCGGAAACCCAGGCAGACCCTTTCCAAACCATACCCCTGAGCGTTGGAAGGAGGAGCAGGGTGATTTCGAGGGGAGGGGGCTCCCCACCCAGAAAAGAAAAGGCAAAGAGGGTGCGAGAAGCAGCCCGAATGGGGAACTCCCTGAGGCCGGCATGTTCGCAAAGCAAAAAAATAGGCCATTCCAGACCTGATCGCTGGAGGTTGTGAGGCAAGACAGTTGGCCTAGTTGGGCTTCGCATGAGTAGTCCCCTGAAGGACACCTCACTGGGTAATGCAGAGGCCCTCGCTGAAGAAACTTACCCCTTGGAGAGCACGGCACTTTGCGAGTCAGAACCGGGCAAACTCTCAGAGAGTTTCCAGAGTTTTGCCCTTTCAAGAACAGTGTCCCTCAAAATGTGAGCAAATCCGTTGTCCTACTCCAGGGCACAGGGGGCCACTCGGTCCTTAATGTTGGAGGGAAACTGAACTTACCACCCGGAGGCCCCCCACCGAAGGCCAGAGCCCTGATCAGTGGAGTGGGAGGAGGGCCTGTGCTTGCAGTCCTCCAGAAGGCCCTCCTAGAGGGTGACCTTGTTTCAGGCCCTGTTACAGCAGGGATTGCCCCTAAGTTACCAGTGGCAGGAATCGGTTTTACCTTGGGAAATATTTGTCCGTCAGCCGGTGAATGAAAAGAGGGCCTGACCAAGCAGCGGAAATCTGCAGCAGGGCAGAGAGCTGGAAAAGGCCCAGAGGCCTAAAAGAGTGAGAGAGCACCCACAGACCTTGAGCGAGAGCCGCTCAAAGGGAGCAAGGCCAAAGGCAGGCCAATATAATTAAAAGGGGTCCAGGGAAGGCCCCTAGACTCCTAAATAGATTCCTCAAATATCCCCAAATTAAATAGGGACCGGGGAAGTCCTAGAACAGGGAAATAAATAGTGAGGGAGATGCCCCACGTAGCCAAACAGCTTGAAGGGAGGCAGATTGGTAAGCCTGGAAAGGAAAGGGTTAAGAGCCTGCCTGAAGTATGGCTGGCAGAAACCTTCCTTCTGACATTAAAAAGGGCCAAAGGGAGTTCCCAAGCCAATGAGCAGATAAGGTGTGAGATGCCTCCCCCAGTCGAAAATCCACAAGGGAGCGTAGCTGGAACCGCACCTCCACTTGAGGGCAGGAGAGTTCCAAGGGACATGGAACAAGTTAGGAGAGCGCCACACCACCACCACCACCAACTCACCCCCACCCCCCCAACCACCCCCCACCCGTGCCCACCACCCGCCCCCCACCCCTGAGACAATGGCCCCAACCAGGAAGCCATTGGCTGGCCTGGCTCGTGCCTTGATAGCGAGTTTAAATCTGGATCAGAAAAGTTCCCAAACTGGCCCAGAAAGGGTGAGGGTGATGCCCCACTCAGTTGAAAAGGTACCAGGAGGTACAGCAAGAGCTGACCATTCACCAGAGGGCAGTACTGTCCTGTAAGACACAATGCTTACCCCTCCCTAGCTGACCAGCAGAGGGACCTCAGCCAGATTGGACCCCCCCAGCTCAGCCGCCATTCTGCAGAATTACAAGAGGACCGGACAGAGTTAACCACCCCCTTTAAAATGATCCATAACCGCACCCCCCCCACCCCCACCGACCCCCCACCAGGCTCCGGCCATGTGAACATACCCGGTGTGGGTGCAGCAGAGGCCCAGCCAGAAGGCCCATCTCCCTCTCACCCCGGCCCAGGAAGGCTGGCCCAAGTTCCGGGGCCAGCTGCCCACCCGTTGCCATGCCAACCCAAAGCAGCCACCACCGGAAGCTGGAACCCTCCAGTTGCGCCAGCGCCCTAGACAGATCCTGAACCGGAATCCCCTAGAGAGACCAAGGTCCCTTTAAAACCACCCCCCGCCCCCCCCCACTCTCCTGACCTTCAGCCGAACCCTGGTCTCTGGGTCTGAACAGATGAACCCCCAGTTTACCAGCATGGACAGGCAGGAGCTAGGCTGGACAAGAGCAGCCCAGCCCTTTGACCTCAGGGCCTGGCCCCCACAGAGTGAGATGTCCAGCGTCCCCCTACGGATCACCCAGGGCAGCTTGACCACCACTCGCCCCCCCCCCAAGTGCTAACCGCCCTGTAAAACCCCCAGACCCTTTTGAGGATACTTAATCAGGATGTTGGACTGCCTGACAACCCAACAGAGGGAAGTCAGGACTCTAGCACCAAATAGACTTCCCCATGCAGATAAATTTCAAATCCCCTTTGAGTTGTACTCACTGGCATAATATAGGCAATGTTATTAAATGGCAGAACAGGCTTGAGGGGCTGAATGGCCTACCCCTGCTCCTAATACATATGTTCATATGTCATTCAGGATGGGTGAGATGAACTGGGCTAGGCGACCTTTGTTATCCATAATTATCTTGCAAAGAAAGGGTGGACTCATGGATGGAATTCTGTTTATTTTGTTGCTGATGAACGTTTCCTGTGAGCAGTCTTTGTGGGGTAAAATCGCCAGGACAGGAGTGCTTAAAGGGTTCATAGTGAATCAGTAACCTGTTTCACCTGGCATATGATTCTCAAGGGTCTTTTCCATTGACTTAAATCTTGTCCTTTTGTCTACATGCCCATTATCCCACTTTTTCTTGGTACTTTTATCAGTGTTTTTAGGTATTGAAATATCATGATAAAGTTGTGTTGCATAGTAGATAACAAAAATATATTGTAATGAGAAGCAGCAATCAGCAGAGTCTTCAGACTTGCTAATCAAAGAAAACACAGATACAATTGTGAAGCATTCAGTCTTTGTCCTCTGGTCTCTTAAAAGTTGTATCACACGGAGACACCTGAGAGCTCCAACGCTTCTCACTGCAAGTGAAGCCCTGTGTCGTTCAATCATTCCACTTTGCTGTTCAGCAGTCAGTTGATGTTTCTACCTTGTGAGATTACTGATAAAATGGATTTCAATTACACCCCATGTATGAGATAATTATATTGAATAATATCATGCATTTAGACAGGAGAAAGTCTTCTAATTCTCCAACAGGTGGACAAGATCTTGTGCAGTTTATCTGAGTTTCAAGTATTGAATCTTTCCCCCCAGATGTGAATTTGTTGCTACCATGTCCACGTCTGGTGCAATGCGCAGAACATGTTAGTGAGGGCTGAGGCAGTCGCCAAAACCAGTGTTAGCGTCTGCAGTGTTAAAATAACTAATGGGATAGATTCCTGTCAAATTAACAATGTTTCAGCTATGAAGAGAGACTGGATAGGCTGGGGTTGTTTTCCTTAGAGCAGAGAAGGCTGAGGGGGGACCTGATAGAGGTGTGTAAGATTATGAGGGGCATAGACAGGGTAAATAGGGAGAAACCTTTCCCCTTAATGGAGGTGTCAATAACCAGGGGCCATTGATTTAAAGACAAGGGGCAGGAGGTTTAGAGGGGATTTGAGGAAAAATGCTTTCACCCAGAGAGGGGTTGGAATCTGGAACTCACTGTCTGAGGGGTGGTGGTAGAGGCAGGAACCCTCACAGCATTTAAAAAGTATTTAGCTGAGCACTTCAATCACCACAGAGCTATGGGCCAAGTACTGGAAAATAGGATTAGAATAGATAGGGGCTTGATGGCCGGCATGGACATGATGGGCTGAAGGGCCTTTCTCTGTGATGTATAACTCAATGATTCCCAGGACTGCTACAGTACGGGGTTAGATACAGAGTAAATCTCCCTCTACACTGTCCCCATCAAACACTCCCAGGACAGGTACAGCACGGGGTTAGATACAGAGTAAATCTCCCTCTACACCGTCCCCATCAAACACTCCCAGGACAGGTACAGCACGGGGTTAGATACAGAGTAAAGCTGCCTCTACACTGTCCCCATCAAACACTCCCAGGACAGGTACAGCACGGGGTTAGATACAGAGTAAAGCTCTCTCTACACTGTCCCCATCAAACACTCCCAGGACAGGTACAGCATGTGGTTAGATACACAGTAAATCTCCCTCTGCACCGTCCCCATCAAACACTCCCAGGACAGGTACAGCACGTGGTTAGATACACAGTAAATCTCCCTCTACACTGTCCCCATCAAACACTCCCAGGACAGGTACAGCACGTGGTTAGATACACAGTAAATCTCCCTCTGCACTGTCCCCATCAAACACTCCCAGGACAGGTACAGCACGGGGTTAGATACAGAGTAAAGCTCTCTCTACACTGTCCCCATCAAACACTCCCAGGACAGGTACAGAACTTATTGTCCTGTCTCTCTCTGCCATACTGATGGGGTTGCAGTCCCATAACCCTCTTTATGGTCTTATTTTTCCCTCTTCCATATCTTCCTCTCTCCTCGAATCTTGACTCTAGATTTGCTGATGCCTCTTTTGGGGCTACAAGTCAACATCAAGTCCTCATCTGTGAGCATAGCTGATAAGTGTAGACAAGCTATTCAACTATACAATGCATGGCAGACCAACCCCATTGTATGGAAAGCTCCCAACACATATCACTTTGTCTGACCTCTTGGAACAGTTTTGATCCTCTGTGGCGATGGGTCTATTATCTCCTCTATTGCCCTGGCATTTGCCCCTCCGACTAGGTGACGTGGTTGTGGGTCGTAGGGCAGGCGGGGATCGACTCTTCAAAATGGTCCAAGTGCTGGGGAGGATCAAGTTGCATTTATTGCCCATCCCAAATTGCCCTTGAGAACTGTGTGGCTGGCTTGGCCATTTCAGAGTGTATTCAAGAGTCAACCACATTGCTGTGGGTCTGGACTCACAGGTAGGCCAGACTGGGTAAGGAGGGCAGATTTCCTTCCCTAAAGGGCATCAGTGAAGCAGATGGGTTTTTAAAACAATCGACAATGGTTTCAGGGTCATCATTAGACTTTCAACACAGGTTTTCAAAAAATCAATTCAAATGTCACCATCTGCTGTAGTGCAGTGAATATCTTCAGATATTTATCCAATTCCCTTTCGAAAGCCTTGATTGACCCTATCTCCCACACACTCTCAGACAGAGCATTCCAGATCCTAACAACTCGATTGAACCTGTCTCCACCACACTCTCAGGCAGTGCATTCCAGACCCTAACCACTCGATTGACCCTGTCTCCACCACAAACCCAGACATTGCATTCCAGACTCTAACTACTCGATTAACCCTGTCTTTCCCACACTTTCAGACAGTGCATTTCAGACCCAAACCACTCGCTTGACCCTGTCTCCACCACACTCTCAGACAGTGCATTCCAGATCCTAACCACTCGATTGACCCTGTCTCCACCACACTGTCAGACAGTGCATTCCAGATCCTAACCACTGGATTGACCCTGTCTCCACCACACTGTCAGACAGTGCATTCCAGATCCTAACCACTCGATTGACCCTGTCTCCACCACACTCTCAGACAGTGCATTCTAGATCCTAACCACTCGATTGACCCTGTCTCTTCCATACTCTCAGACAGTGCATTCCAGATCCTAACCACTCGATTGACCCTGTCTCCACCATACTCTCAGACAGTGCATTCTAGATCCTAACCACTCGATTGACCCTGTCTCCACCACACTCTCAGACAGTGCATTCCAGATCCTAACCACTCGATTGACCCTATCTCCAACAATCTGTCAGACAGTGCATTCCAGATCCTAACCACTCGATTGACCCTGTCTCCACCACACTCTCAGACAGTGTATTCTAGATCCTAACCACGCGATTGACCCTGTCTCCACCACACTCTCAGACAGTGCATTCCAGATCCTAACCACGCGATTGACCCTGTCTCCACCACACTCTCAGACAGTGCATTCTAGATCCTAACCACTCGATTTACCCTGTCTCCGCCACACTGTCAGACAGTGCATTCCAGATCCTAACCACTCGATTCACCCTGTCTCCGCCACAATCTCACGCAGTGCATTCCAGATCATAACCACTCGATTGACCCTGTCTCCACCACACAGTCAGACAGTGCATTCCAGATCCTAACTACTCACTTGACCCTGTCTCCACCACACTCCCAGACAGTGCATTCTAGATCCTAACCACTCGATTGACCCTGTCTCCACCACACTCTCAGACAGTGCATTCCAGACCCTAAACACTCGATTGACCCTGTCTCCACCACACTCTCAGACAGTGCATTCCAGATCCTAACCACTTGAATGACCCTGTCTCCACCACAATCTCAGACAGTGCGTTCCAGATCCTAACCGCTTGATTGACTCTGTCTCCATCACACTCTCAGACAGTGCATTCCAGATCCTAACCACTCGATTGACACTGTCTCCACCACAAACTCAGACAGTGCGTTCCCGATCCTAACCGCTTGATTGACCCTGTCTCCGCCAAACTCTCAGACAGTGCATTCCAGATCCTAACCACTCGATTGACACTGTCTCCACCACACTGTCAGACAGTGCATTCCAGATCCTAACCACTCGATTGACCCTGTCTCCCCCACACTCTCAGACAGTGCATTCCAGATCCTAACCACTCGATTGACCCTGTCTCCACCACTCTCTCAGACAGTGCATTCCAGATCCTAACCACTTGATTGACCCTGTCTCCACCACACTCTCAGACAGTGCATTCTAGATCCTAACCACTCGATTGACCCTGTCTCCACCACACTGTCAGACAGTGCATTCCAGACCCTAACTACTCGCCGTGTAAAAATGTTTCACCTGATGTCTCCATTGCTTCTTTTGTCAATCACCTGAAATCTGGACCCTGTTGTTCTCACCAATGGGAACAGTTTCTCCCTAGGCACTCTGTCCAGACCCCTCAGGTGTTTGAACACCTCAATCAAATCTCCTCTTGGCCTTCTCTTTCCCCGAGGGGAACAGTCCCAATCTATCTACGCAACTGAAGTTCCTCATCCCTGGAAACAATCTCCTAAATCTATCTTTTTTTTTGCAGCTTCGCTCAAATCTTCACATCCTGTCTCATCGGATCTGATTCAGGAACGAGAAACAGGTATTTCTCATCGGGGTGACCGTTTATTGTCCCTCATTGCCTGAGGCCTGGGTGACCTTGGGTCACCGAGCACAGGCCTCAGGTCAGTTTGGGGCCTATTGCTGAGAACCTGTTGGGGAGCAGATTGGCCGTTATGGGAGCTGAGCAGTTGATTTGTTGACGCGTGTTCTGGATCCAGTGCTGAACCTGATAGCGTCAGGGAGCCAAGTCCACGGTGAGTACATTCTGGAATTTTCCTCAGTGTCGGATTCCCAGCACTGTGCCATCCCAGAATCCTGATCCAGGCCGACATTGCTTCAAGCTAACCCCTTAGCCATAGAGGGAAGGGCAAGGGTTTGAGTGGTTCAGAAAATTGGCGATAGGTCACACTGGGTCTCATAAATTTTAGCCCCTCCCCTCAACTCCCTCTACTTCCATAGCGACACAGGAACTTACTGGTATTCCTTCCCTCCAATCTTACTATGGCGCTAATGGCCGCCGGGATAAAAAAATAGCTTGCATTTGTCTGGCACATTTCATGACCCTAGTCGGAAACACAGCAGCCAATTTGTGCACAGCATGACCCCACAAATAACAATGTGAAAACAAGTAGATGATGTGCTTCAGTGAGACCCGTTTTAGGCATGAACACTGATCAGGACACCAAGAGGAACGCCCTTAGCACCACACAATAGTTCATGTCCACTCTAAAGGGCAGATGCACCATTGCAGAGCTCCCTCAGAGCTTGTGGGATGTGGGCGTCGCTGGCTAGGCCAGCATTTATTGCCCATCCCTAATTGCCCCTTGAGGAGGTGGTGGTGAGCTGCCTTCTTGAACCGCTGCAGTCCCTGTGGTGTAGGTACACCCACAGTGCTGTTAGGGAGGATTTTGACCCAGCGACAGTGAAGGAATGGCCGATATATTTCCAAGTCAGGATGGTGAGTGACTCGCAGGGGAACTTCCAGGTGGTGATGTTCCCATGTGTCTGCTGCCCTTGTCCTTCTAGATGGTAGTGGTCGTGGGTTTGGAAGGTGCTGTCTAAGAAGCCTTGGTGAGTTCCTGCAGTGCATCTTGTAGATGGTACACACACTGCTGCTACTGTGTGTCGGTGGTGGAGGGAGTGAATGTTTGTGGATGGGGTGACAATCAAGCGGGGCTGCTTTGCCCTGGATGGTGTCGAGCTTCTTGGGTGTTGTGGGAGCTGCGTTCATCCAGGCAAGTGGGAAGTCCATCACACTCCTGACTTGTGCCTTGTAGATGGTGGACAGGCTTTGGGGAGTCAGGAGGTGAGTTACTCGCTGCAGGATTCCCAGTCTCTGACCTGCTCTTGTAGACACAGTATTTATATGGCTGGTCCAGTTCAGTTTCTGGTCAATGATAATCCCTCAGGATGTTGTTAGCGGGGGATTCAGTGATGGTAATGCCATTGAACATCAAGGGGCGATGGTTGGATTCTCTCTTATTGAAGATGTTCATTGCCTAGTACTTCTGTGGCACAAATGTAACTTGCATTTGTCAGCCCAAGCCTGGATATTGTCCAGGTTTTGCTGCATTTGGGCAGGGACTGCTTCAGTATCTGAGGAGTGGTGAATGGTGCTGAACATTGTGCAATCATCAGTGAACATCCCCACTTCTGACCTTATGATGGAAGGAAGGTCATTGATGAAGCAGCTGAAGATGGTTGGGCCGAGGACACTACCCTGAGGAACTCCTGCAGTGATGTCCTGGAGCTGAGATGACCGACCTTCAACAACCACAACCATCTTCCTTTGTGCTGGGTATGACTCCAACCAGCAGAGAGTTTTCTCCCTGATTCCTATTGACTCCAGTTTTGCCAGGGCTCCTTGATGCCACACTCGGTCAAATGCTGCCTTGATGTCAAGGGCAGTCACTCTCACCTCACCTCGGGAATTCAGCTCTTTTGTCCATGTTTTAATCTGTGTTTTCTTTTACGGTGTGGAATGAGGGATAAATAATGGACAGCACGACGGGCGGAACTCCCCCCCCGACTCTTCTCCAAAATTGCGCCTGTGGGATCCAGGCAAGAGGGCGGACAGAGCCTCAGTTTAAAGAGAGGCATTTGAACATGAGGATGAGAATTTTAAAATGGAGGCATTGTTGGTCCAGGAGCCGGTAGGTCCCTGAGCGTACGGTGGGGGTGGTGTGGGAGCGAATGGGACTTACGACCAGTTCAAGATTCGGACAGGAGAATATCGGATGAGCTCAAAGCTCTGGAGGGTACAAGCTGTGAGGCCATTCAGCCCCTTATGCCAATACTAGCTCTTTGAAAGAGCTATCCAATCAGTCCCACTCCCCCTTGCTCTCTCCCCCCACCACCGTCAGGCCCCTACAAATCGATCATTTGCATTCTATATTCAAATCCACTCTGAAAGTTTCCGGGGAACCTATTTCCTCACCAACTCACCACAAATCAATACTTAGAAGTAAATACTCCTCAAATCGGTGAGGCAAATCCCAGTTTAATCCAACGGGGAATTCAGGAGAAATTTCCTTACCCAGAGAGTGGGGAAAATGTGGAACTCGCTCCCACAGGGAGTGGTCGAGGTGAATAGTATCGATACATTTAAGGGGGAAGCTGGATAAACTCATGAGGGAGACAGGAATAGAAGGATAGGCTGATAGGGGGGAGATGAAGGGGGGGGGGGGTGTAGGAGGAGGCTCATGTGGAGCAGACACACCAGCACAGAGCAGATGGGCCGAATGGTCTGTTTCTGGGCTTGTAATTCTATATAATTCTACATAATTCACTGACATTTGATCGAACTAAAAGCTAAAAGTGTATCTCAGCCTCTCCACTGAAGGGTTAAAAAGAAATGAATTCTGACACCTGCAATCCATCACCCCCCCTCACCTCCTCCACCGACCATGCTTACCTCCTCAGATAATCCAGTTATTGTCCAGGTTCCAATCCCACCAGCACCGCAAAGTTTAACGCTGGAGTTGCTTCCTCCAGTCTGGGATCTTCCTCTACCACGGCAGGGCCTTGCTGTCGTCTCCCGCGCTGGTCCTCGAGATCCCACGTTCAGGGAAGAGGGACGAGACCGGACCGTGCACTGGGCTGATTCTCTTCAGCTTGTTACATACACCGATCACAGTCGTCACTGCCTGTGCCCAGCTTCAACACAGCTACCTCTCGCTGAATAGATTTAAAGCAGCAGCGCCCGTCTTCAGTCCCTTGCTCAGGGGTAGCTGCTTTCTTTTCTTAAATGCTTCATGTCTCTTTGAATGCTGTATTTATGAGGGATTGACTGCTGGTTGTCCTCACTGCCTCTAACTAACCTCCTCTGATCTCCCTTTCTCCTTGTCTCTGATACAGAAAGGCAATGGGGAGAGTAAGAAGGAAGGTTTGGTCTCACATTTGACTCCGAGATGAACTTCTGACCTCATATCCATGACATCACCAAGACCACCTACTTCTCACTTCCAAAACATCGTCCGACTCCATCCCTGTCACAGCTCATCTGCTGTGGAAACCCTCATTCCTGCCTTTGTTGCCTCCAGACTCGACTATTCCAACAAGCTCCTGGCTGGCCTCCCACATTCTACCCTCGGTAAACTTGAGGTCATCCAAAACTCTGCTGCCTGTGTCCTAACTCACACCGAGTCCCATTCCCTTATCACCATATCCCACCCCCCCCACTAAACCCCACCCCACCCCCCAGTGCTCGCTGACCCACACTGGCTCCCGGTCAAGCAACGTCTTGGTTTTAAAATTCTCGCCCTTGTTTTCAAATCCCTCCCACGGCCTCACCCCCTCCCTATCTCTGTAATCCCTCCATCCCCACAACCCTCCGAGATCTCTGCGCTCCTCCAATTCCGGCCTCTCGAGCATCCCTCGATTGCCCATCGCTCCACCATTGGCAGCCATGCCTTCAGCTCCCTGGGGGCCCTGAGCTCCGGAATTCCCTCCCTGAACCTCCCCGCCCTCTCTCTGCACCTTTAAGATGCTCCTTAAAACCGACCTCTTTGACCAGGCTTTTCGCCACCTGTCCCTAACATCTCCTTGCCTGGTCAGGTGTCGTACTTTTCATTTTAATGCTCTTTCGGAGCACCTTAGGTCGCTTGATTACGTGAACGGTGCTGTGTAGGTGCAAGTTGTTGTTGCTGGAGGATGGGGTGCGAGAAAGGCCTGCATCCCTGTGGTGCCTTACAGCACCTCATGTCATCCAAGAAGCACTTTCCAGCCAACAAAGGGTTGTTGAGGTGTGGTCCCTGTTGCATGGTGGGTCGGGGGCATCTCTCCCAGTTGATTACGGAGCAGCCAATGGGACGCAGCAATGCCGCTGGGGAGGGGCTCCACTGGGCCCTGGTTTCAGGCGTCCAGCCTCGAGCGCAGTGGGCCTCAGGCATTGTCGGCTCTGTCCAACTCAGGGGAGCACAGCTTCACCTGGTTCACAGAGTGGAATTTTAACACCCGAAAACGAGAGAGATGGGAAAAAAAAAACCATCAAAAATCTCAAGCCTGAATCCAACCATCTGCTGCTGGCTTTAACTAGAATGGAGCGACAGAACCATGCACAGGGGTGGTTCCATTTTGAAGTGAACTCAGGCCTCAGGAACTTGGCAGGGTCACTGCCATCGCAAAGAGTCTCACAAATCCAGCAGGGAATCTAAGATTTTAAGGTGTTAATCCCGGCGTAAAATGGCAAGTTAACACTAGAAAATGGCAGCTTGACATAACCACGGCTGCTGCTTTCAATCATTGGCGATACGTCCCCAATAAACAAGGCTGCGGGAAATTGGGATGCAGCCAGAGTTTCCAGGTGTTTGTCCAGAGTCTGGCGTTCATGAGTGAAGTGTTTTGTCAAACAGTGTGAGCAAGGTCATTCCCAGGCGAGATAATATAATGTTTACACCAGCACTGATACAACGAATAACGCCGGCCTTTTCTGACTTCAGCCGGGGTAATTTTAGAGCAGGCACAGAGGCTGGAATCGCCAAGCCAGCGCGTGGGAGCTGGGCCCGGCCCACTGATCCTTAAAATGACATGGGGTGAGGTCGGGGTGGGTCATTCAGATATTACGCTCGGGGCGGCGGTGGGGGGGACATGCTGGAGGTGGCTGTGCACCCGCCTCAACTGCCAACAGCCGATTAAGGCCATTAATAAACCAATTAAAGTGGTCGTCAACGCAGCCCGTCCGACCTTAAGGTTGGGGAGGGCCAGGCGAAGGGCCCAGGACTTCACATTTTTCATGAAGCCTCATCCACTGGTGGGACGAGGTTTCCTGAAGGTTTCATCGAATGAATAAGTAATTCTTTTTGCTCAGTTCATAAACGTGTCCCAGCTCATGCGACGCTGTGACATGAGGGGACACAGGTAAATCATTTTTAACTTTATCATTCGCGACCTTAGATTATGTTCTTAATCTCCCTGAGGCGGCTCCGTGCCTCGGTGGGGGGGGGCGGTTTCTGAGATCTTTCACGCGCGTCCACGAAAGAGCACAGACCCCGACTCGCCCTCTTCCACCGCCCCCCTCCCCCCGCCCGCACAAGCAGTGTTGAGCACCACCGGCCGTGCGTCCCGCTGGGCGGGGCTTAATCGGCCCGCCCGTGTAAAATGGCGGCGCGGGGCCGATCGCGGGTGGCAGTTGGCTCCCCGCCTCCTCGCGCCCACTCCCGACTGGGGCTGACCGTCAGCAAATTCTCCCCGCAGTGAGGGGACGTGTCACCAGTCATGCTTGAGACACATAAGGGGTCCAGTTCCCCCTCTCTGGGTTTTGAGGCAGCGATACGATTCTAATTGCAATTTGTGAGAATCAGTTTTCTTTTGTACGTTTGGTTGAGCATCTTTCACTGAACTTTACTGATGTGGCGGAATAAAAATCGTGTATCTTTACTAGATTATTGACACGTTAGGCTTAGCTTTGGTTACTACCTATAACCTCACGTGTAAGCTGTAACCTATAGTTAGCTTCAATAAAAGACAGGTCGCTTTGAAGGATACAGGAGTCTAAAGTGTCTTACCATGAGAATCCACATAAACACACCTCTCTCAAAGTCTTGGTTGGATTTCTAAGAGCTGGTATTGATCAACTTTCAAAGAATTTGGTCTACGAATACATTCCTCAATGTATGCCCCATGCTAAGAGAATCTTTTGGGCTTTGAGACTCCCGGAAGGGAGGACGTCTATTTGAGGAGCCAGTCAAAGACTATGTTCCTTTAATACTTAGAAACCTCTTTTAGTTGAGACTTTAAGTTAGCAATGAGTTCGAGGGGGTTGGCTTACCTTGCCGGGGGGAAGGGTTGAAGGTAGTGGAGCCATTAACGCTGTGTGGAAGAGTTAAGTGCTTTTCCAACGACTCTTGTGGGCCAGGAGTAGAGGAATGCTTCCCCCTACACACACCCCCACCCCCCACCACCCCCTTCCCCCGCTCTGTCCCTTTGGCCAAGTTTTGGGTCACCAGACCGCATATCTCCTTATGTGGCTCAGTCTCCAAATCTGCCTGGTAATGCGCCAGTGAGGTGCCTTGGAGACGTTTTGCCAAGTTAAAGGTGCTTTAGCGACGCAAGTTGCTCTGTGAACCAATGGGTGAGCAGATTGACCTTAGAACCCAATCATTTATCCCCCGGACCTTCCATCGAACTCCACCTCATTGAAATTGTTTCACGGGCTGTGCTGGAGCCAACTCCCTGGGGTCATCTATTCCTGTGACACGGTGCGCCAGCTAATCAGCCCCACCGGGACCTGTTTCACAGAATAGCAAATTAGGTGACTAATTTAATTCAGGCATAAAAGCTCCTGTGCATGACACTCAAACGCTTGATTTACGGGTCGGAATATTTGCTTCTCTTTTGTTCCTGAGAGGGAACCATGCTCCAGTGACATTTTGTGACATGGAAGGCACATTATGAATACCAATTGCTGTTTTCAAAAGCAGGAACATAAGACATCCGACAGCGGGTACCTCAAAGCACTGGAGGGGTCTTCGCAAGATCCTCCAAATCCGGGGGTCAGGAAGGCAGTCCATCAGCAGCGCCTTCTCCCAGGTCAAACTGCCCAGCCTCGAGGCACTAATCACTCTCCTATCCCTGACACCAGACTCCCGAAACAACTTCTCCACTCAGAACTCGGGGAGACTCCCAGGAGGACAGCGGAAACACTACAGGGATGTCCTCAAAGCATCAAACATCCTGCCGACCCCTAGGAGACCCTGACTTGTGACTGACCGAGATGGGGAAGGTTCACTCGGGAAGGCACTGAGCACATCGAGAGCCTTCGTCGGGAGTCCACAGTGGAGAGGTCGAGGTGTCGGAGAGGGAGCGCGCGCACAAACCTCCAGACAACCCGCTGACTCCCAACCCTTCCAGCACAGCTTGCCCCACATGCGGCAGAGTCTGCAGAGCACGGATCGGGGCTGATCAGCCCACACCTCAGGACCCATCGAATCAGAGTGGAGACGAGGCGTCCTCGATCCTGACAGACTGGATAAGAAAACCCGACAAGGTGGTGCAATCAGATCCCTTGGGAACGTTCAAAGGACAGTATTTGAGAGGGACTCATTTGAGGATAAGGCTGGGGTGGGGGATTAAACTTCTCTGTCAAAGCCGCTCATAGTCCTGAACAGCTCTATGTGGTCTCCTCTTAACCTTCTCTGCTCCAAGGGGAACAAACCCAGCTTCTCCAGCCTCTCTCCCCATGAACTGAAGCCCCTCATCCCTGGTCCCATTCTGGGTAAATCTCCTCCGCACCCTCTCCTAGGCCTTAGACATCCTTCCTAAAGTGCGGGGCCCAGAACTGGACACAATCCTCCAGCTGAGGCCTAACCAATGATTTATAAAAGGTCCAGCATGACTGTCGTACTTTCTTCTCTTAACAAAGAGGCAATCTCCCATACCTCAGCCAGCTCATCAACTTCTCCCGCTATCTTTAAGCATTAGGGAGCACTCTCTGGATCCCACGGCTCTTAGAACACCTCCCCCCCACCCCGCTTCTCATCGTCTACCAAAAAAATGAGCTGCCCCTCCCTGCTGTCCCTTCCGACACTTCATGCGTCTGTGTTAAACTGTAGCTGCCACACTACTGCCCATTCCCCCAGTCTGCCTACCTGCTCCTCAGGTCTGCACCATCCTAATCACAATTTATTCAGTTGTTGAGTTTTGCATCATCCGCAAACTTCAATAATGTGCACCCTAAACCCAAGTCCAGGTCATTTCCATATGAACAGAAACACATTGGCCCTTTAGGAGATGGTAACATAGTGATAATGTCACCACACTGGTGATCTAGTTGCCTAGATTAATGCTGTAGAGTTGTGGATTCAATTCCCACTGTGGCAGCTGGTGGGATTTATGTTCAATTGATAACTAGAATTGAAGAGCTAGTTTCAGTTTCCTCACAGTTTGGCCAAGGAACAGCCTGACATAGTCATACACAGGGAATCATACCTTACAGACAATGTCCCAGACACACTGTCACCATCCCTGGGTACATCCTGTCCTGCCTTTCCACCTGCTTGCTCAGCTCAGAGATGATCATCCCTGTCTTCGTCTTCAAGAGAGGGCTGATTTGGTCGCTTCTGGGCCCTGTTGCTTTCTTGATTCCTTCGTCCAGCCCATCCACACCCCCAGATTCAGCAGCAGGTTGAATTCCGTCACAGGCTTTCAACCAATATTGACTGGCGCTGTGCCGAGCAGGTTGTAGAGTTTGATTCTGGCAACTCTGGACTTTGTTTGCTGGGTTCCTTGCTTGTCATTCTTGAGGGATCCCCTCTTGGTTACAGTAACTGTCTCCATTAGAGTCCCATTTGCCTCAAACCAGTCAGCGTTCCTCTGATCTCTTTCCCCATATGCACTGAGTGCCGAGTTATAGCTGGCATCGAGCGGATAATTTCAAATCGCACTCTGGCCTCGGCCAGATTGAGGATGTTGAGGAACTCTTGGGTCCTTCTAGCTACACGTGGCCAGGTCCCTGTTGAAGGTGGTACACCTGGTGATGATGAGATCTCGCTGGGGCCACTGGCACGATCTCGGATGTCTCCAGGACCCCTTGTGGCACAAGCTAGCATAGAAGTAGCCGCCTGTCACACAGAGACCGTGGGAACAGCCTAGTGCCAACACTTTCTGTCCATTTTTGTTCATCTTGCCAACTCCCAGAAGGAAGTTCCAGTCATGCTGGTACCAGCTGGAACGAGTTCTGAACGGGGAAGCGAGAACAGTTCAGAACTGGTGTTCCAGTAGAGATGACAAGTTAATACTGGTGATGGTAACAGTGGTGCCAGTAATACTGGCAGACCAGTAGGAAATGCCAGTAACACTGATAGATAGCTCGTAGTGGTCTGAACTAGTTATTTTTCCAGTTTAGCTGCTATTCTTTACATTGCAATAACATTTGTTGCTTGTATGCATTGATTTATCATGTTTATGGCTGGCACAGACTGGAGCATCAATTGATGTCAATGTGTAGCTCTTTGGATGGAGATTCTCAAGATTAATGAGTGGGATTCTGACGATTGTCAGACAGAAACACTCAGAATAAAAGTACGCGTAAAAAAACTGTGCAAATTTTACGGTGAAAAAATGCCAAGCAAACAAAGTTAAAACTCCTCATTAATCACAGGCAAAAAGATAAGATCCAGAATGGAGCCTTCAGTCAAAGGGCACCAATTTTATTCCTGGGAGGGAAGTAAGAACGCAAATAGCTCAGGCACATTATCAGAATGCTGATTAGGTTCAGGCTGGATCTGCTCACTGCTCAGATCCACTGTTTTCTCGGTTAGAAAACTGACCGGCTTGCTTCAACCCTTTGAGTCCTCACTCTCGCTCAACCCCTTCCTCTTCAAATGACGAGGGAAACATGCTTTCGGCTGTGAAGTGAGGCTGGATAGGCTGGGGCTGTTTTCCTTACAGCAGAGAAGGCTGAAAGGGGGATACAAAATTATGAGGGACATAGATAGGGTAGATAGGGAGAAACTTTTCCCCTTAGTGGAGGTGTCGATAACCAGGGGGCATTGATTTAAGGTAAGGGGCAGGAGGTTTAGAGGGGATTTGAGGAAAAATGTTTTTACCCAGAGGGTATTTGGGAACTGGAACACATGCCTCTGGTTCCTGCTGGAGAGCTCCCTCCTCTGCATCTTGTTCCTGCTGGAGAGCTCCCTCTCTGCCTCCAGTCTCTGAATGGTCAGTCCTTGTTTCCATTCCCCGGTGGGTTCTGCCTATTCCTCCAGCTGCCCTGGATGGACGAGCTCTCCTACTCATGGTGGTTTGATGTTTTCTTGCGTTGACCGGAATGAGTTTGTGCAATCTTCTCCTGTCAGGAAGGAGGAGGTAGACATTAATGAGGATTTTGGCATTTTGGACATGTGCATAGTTATAAGTTTGGTGCCCGGTTAATTTTTAGGTACACGATTAGTTTTTAGGTACACGGTTAGTTTTTAGGTACACAGTTAGTTTTTAGATACACGGTTGTTTGTGCAGGCCTTTGAGGATACAACATTAGCGAAGACGATGATGAACTATGAGTAGAGAGCTGCACGGGTACCCTGGTCGCAGGGGCATCTTCCAATGCCCCCTCCGTTTGAAGGGTTGTGAGCCATCGTCGGCACTGCTGTCACTCTCTACAGCAGTGTCCAAACCTTTGGCTCCTCGATTCCTCCTGGTGCTCGAGGGCTGTGAGGGACTCCGCAGATGAGGAAAGAAATCCTCCGCCTGCCTCAAAGACAGACTTAATTCACAATGGCCATGAGTACAAAGTTCCAGCTTTTTCATTGAGTTTTACCTCCAAGCACAAGGATCTGTGCTTCATAAAGACATCGTGCTCCTTCCCTGAATTATAGTCAAACGCTCGCCTGGACCCACCTTACCTTGTACACCTCTGACTCATGGTGGGTCTTGGGATGAAACTTTTTGATGTCCTCTTTAGTGGACACCGTGCCTCAGTCTTACCTATCACCCAGGAATCAGACAGAAGCGGACTTTACTGCAGCTGATCTTGGTTCCTGGAGATATGGGATGGATTTACTGGAGAATTCAGAGCCAAAAACAAGCCCATTTCTCCTGAGCTGTGATAAGCAGGTCTCCATTATCCCCACCCTAAATCTCCCCTCGGTTAACCAGTCCCACCCCATTCCCTTGGAGGGCTCTCTGCCCCCACACAACCCTCCTCCAAACTCTCCCACACTCCTCCTCCTTCCTCCAATCGCTCCCCTAAGCCCTCTCCCTCCTCCAAACTCTCCCACACTCCTCCCCTTCCTCCAATCGCTCCCCTAAGCCCTCTCCCTCCTCCAAACTCTCCCCCAATCCCCCTCCTTCCTCTAAACAACCCCCAAGCCCCCTCCCTCCTCCAAACCCTTCCCCAAACTCCCTCCCTCTTCCAAACCCTCCCCCAAAACCACTCCTTTCTCCAAATGTTCCCTAATCCACCTCCCTCCTCCAAACTCTCCCCAATTCCCCTCCCTCTTCCAAACTCTCCCCCAATACCCCTCCCTCTTCCAAACTCACTGGCAAACCCCCTCCCTCCTCCAAACCTTTCCCCAATAACCATCCCTCCTCCAAACTCTCACCCAATAAACATCCTTCCTCCAAACTTTCTTCCAATCCCCTCATTCCTCCACGCTCTCTCTCAAGCCCCCTCCAGCCTCTAAATTCTCCCAATCCCTGTCCCTCCTTCAAACTATCTCCCACTCCCCCTCCCTCCTCCAAATTCTCCCCCACTCTCCCTCCCTCCTCCAAGCTCTCTCCAATACCCCTCCCTCTCCAAACTCTCCCCGAAAGCCCCTCACTCCTCCAAACTCTCCCCCACTCCCCCTTCTTCCTCCAAACTCTCCCCAATACCCCTCCCTCTCCAAACTCTTCACCAAGCCCCCTCACTTCTCAAAACTCTCTCCCAAGCCCCCTCCAGCCTCTAAATTCTTCCCAATCCCTGTCCCTCCTCCAAACTCTCCGCACTCCCTCTCTCTCCACCAAACTCTCACCCATTCTCCCCTCCTCCAAACACCCCCACAAGCCCCCTCCCTCCTCCAAACACCCCCCAAGCCCCTCCCTCCTCCAAGCTCTTCCTGATTCCTCCTCTCTCCTCCAAACACTCCCCATTCCCCCTCCACCCTCCAAACTTAGGAATGAAACCAGACAGACCACCCAGCATTGACCTGGGCACCAGAAACAACAACGCCAAACTCAGCCCTGTCAACCCTGCAAACTCCTCCTTACTAACATCGGGGGGCTAGTACCTGAATTGGTAGAGCATCTCACAGACTAGTCAAGCAACAGCCTGACATAGTCATCCTCATAGAATCATACCTTACAGACAATGTCCCAGACTCCACCATCACCATCCCTGGGTATGTCCTGTCCCACCAGCAGGACAGACCCAGCAGAGGTGGGGACACAGTGGTATACAGTCGGGAGGGAGCTGCCCTGGGATCCTCAACATCGACTCCAGCCCCCATGAAGTCTCAGGGGCATCAGGTCAAACATGGGCTAGGAAACCTCCTGCTGATTACCACGTACCGCCCTCCCTCAGCTGATGAATCAGTGCCTCCTCCATGTTGAACATCACTTGGAGGAAGCACTGAGGGTGGTAAGGGTGCAGAATGTACTCTGGGTGGGGACTTCAATGTCCATCATCAAGAGTGGCTCGGTAGCACCACTACTGACCGAGCTGGCCGAGTCCTAAAGGACATAACTGCTAGACTGGGTCTGCAGCAGGTGGTGAGGGAACCAACAAGAGGGAAAAACATACTTGACCTCATCCTCACCAACCTTCCTGTCACAGATGCATCTGTCCATGACAGTATCAGTAGGAGTGACCACCACACAGTCATTGTGGAGACAAAGTCCCATCTTCACATTGAGGATACTCTCCATCGTGTTGTGTGGCATTATCACTGTGCTAAATGGGATAGATTTCAAACAGATCTAGCAACTCAAGACCGGGCATCCATGAGGCGCTGTGGGCCATCAGCAGCAGCAGAATTGTACTCGAACACAATCTGTAACCTCACAGCCCAGCATATCCCCCTCTCTACCATTACCATCAAGCCAGGGGATCAACCCTGGTTCAATGAAGAGTGCAGGAGGACATGCCAGGAGCAGCACCAGACACACCTAAAAATGAGGGGTCAACCTGGTGAAGCTATAACACAGGACTACTTGCCAAACAGCATAAACAGCAAGTGATAGACAGAGCTAAGAGATCCCACAACCACCAGATCAGATCTAAGCTCTGCAGTCCTGCCACATCCAGTTGTGAATGGTGCTGGACAATTAAACAACTCACTGGAGGAGGAGGAGGCTCCACAAATATCCCCATCCTCAATGATGGAGGAGCCCAGCACATCAGTGCAAAAGATAAGGCTGAAGCATTTGTAACAATCTTCAGCCAGAAGTGCCAAGTGGATGATCCATCTCAGCCTCCTCCGGAGGACCCCAGCATCACAGATGCCAGTCTTCAGCCAATTCGATTCACTCCACGTGATATCAAGAAACGACTGAAGGCACTGGATACTGCAAGGGCTATGGGCCCTGACAATATTCCGGCAATAGTACTGAAGACTTGTGCTCCAGAACTTGCCGCACCCCTAGCCAAGCTGTTCCAGTACAGCTACAACACTGGCATCTACCCGGCTATGTGGAAAATTGCCCAGGTATGTCCTGCACACAAAAAGCAGGACAAATCCAACCAGCCAATTACCACCCCATCAGTCTACTCTCCATCATCAGTAAAGTAATGGAAGGGGCCATCTACAGTGTTATCAAGCAGCACTTGCTTAGCAATAACCTGCTCACTGACGCCCAGTTTGGGTTCTGCCAGGGCCACTCAGCTCCTGACCTCATTACAGCCTTGGGTCAAACATGGACAAAAGAGCTGAATTCCCGAGGTGAGGTGAGAGTGACTGCCCTTGACATCGAGGCAGCATTTGACCGAGTGTGACATCAAGGAGCCCTAGCCAAACTGGAGTCAATGGGAATCAGGTGGAAAACTCTCCACTGGTTGGAGTCACACCCAGCACAAAGGAAGATGGTTGTGGTTGTTGGATGTCAGTCATCTCAGCTCCAAGGCAATGATGGTGAAGGGAAAAGGTGGAGGGTGGGGTTGGGAGGGGAGCAGGGTAGGCGATGGGGTGAAGCAGGGGCTGAGGGGGAGAGGGTGTGAGGGAAGAAGGGGGAGGGGGTGAGGGTGGTAGAGGTGGAGGTGAGGGAGGAGGGAAGAGCGGGTGAGGGGGGAAGGGGCGAGGTAGGGACTGAAAGACCTTCTTGCTGGAATTACGAATTCAGTGATTGAATCGGGAGGGATGAGGGAGGCGTTCACTGGTGTTTGGTGAGTTGGCAGTGAGTGAGGAGCACTGGTGCCTATACAGGCGACCGCTCGCAAACCGGAACGTCCGACTGGCTTTCTGAGGAGCCCAGTAGAGTTGCCAGTGTATTCGCCGCTTCCATTAAAATCCAGTTGAGACCAGTTGGGCACCAATTGGTGCCAGTTCAGGCTTCGACTGGTCCGAACTGTTTTTTTTTCCTTTTGGCAGGACCAAGCTGTGTAGGGGGTACACACACCCTGGTGTAGGGGGTACACACACCCTGGTGTAGGGCGTACACACACCCTGGTGTAGGGGGTACACACACCCTGGTGTAGGGGGTACACACACCCTGGTGTAGGGGGTACACACACCTGGTGTAGGGGGTACACACACCCTGGTGTAGGGGGTACGCACACCCTGGTGTAGGGGGTACGCACACCCTGGTGTAGGGGGTACGCACACCCTGGTGTAGGGGGTACACACACCCTGGTGTAGGGGGTACACACACCCTGGTGTAGGGGGTACACACACCCTGGTGTAGGGGGTACACACACCCTGGTGTAGGGGGTCCACACACCCTGGTGTAGGGGGTACACACACCCTGGTGTAGGGGGTACACACACCTGGTGTAGGGGGTACACACACCCTGGTGTAGGGGGTACACACACCCTGGTGTAGGGGGTACACACACCCTGGTGTAGGGGGTACACACACCCTGGTGTAGGGGGTACACACACCCTGGTGTAGGGGGTACACACACCCTGGTGTAGGGGGTACACACACCCTGGTGTAGGGGGTACACACA
This sequence comes from Carcharodon carcharias, assembly GCF_017639515.1. Lineage (NCBI taxonomy): Eukaryota > Metazoa > Chordata > Chondrichthyes > Lamniformes > Lamnidae > Carcharodon > Carcharodon carcharias. The sequence goes on from NC_054499.1 coordinate 21,324,017, forward strand.
CCCTGGTGTAGGGGGTACACACACCCTGGTGTAGGGGGTCCACACACCCTGGTGTAGGGGGTCCACACACCCTGGTGTAGGGGGTCCACACACCCTGGTGTAGGGGGTACACACACCCTGGTGTAGGGGGTACACACACCCTGGTGTAGGGGGTACACACACCCTGGTGTAGGGGGTACACACACCCTGGTGTAGGGGGTACACACACCCTGGTGTAGGGGGTACACACACCCTGGTGTAGGGGGTACACACACCCTGGTGTAGGGGGTACACACACCCTGGTGTAGGGGGTACACACACCCTGGTGTAGGGGGTACACACACCCTGGTGTAGGGGGTACACACACCCTGGTGTAGGGGGTACACACACCCTGGTGTAGGGGGTACACACACCCTGGTGTAGGGGGTACACACACCCTGGTGTTGAGGCCCTTCAGAAGGTGCAGCCCCTCAGCCTCTCTGTGCTGATGGTCGTGTCAAGTGAGATGTGTTGGGACCAAGGGGGGTTGTGGAGTGGTGGGGTTCAATCATAGTGATTAGAGTGTTTTTTTTAATGCTGGAACCCACTCCATGCTCCGGTGTTGCCCCTGGGGTTTACCCCATGCTCGAAGGGGGTGTGGTGTTTCTCTCTAAGGGCTCCGGACTGAGCGAGCCTGGCTTCTTGGCCATGCATTGAGCCTCGGTAGGTGCTTGTTGACCACAGCTGTCACGGGGGGGGGGGGGGCAGGAGGTTGTCAGTTAGGCCAGGAAGCACGGCTCTTCTCCTTCCAGGCCGTGATGTGAAAGACTGGCATCTTCTTCGGCGAGAGGGCCTAGCCTTGAGCATCGGTTACAGACCCGCCCACCGAGAGATGGCTCTCTTAGCTCCAAACACCCAGACAGGCAGGCCATGGTGGGACAACACCTCACTGAGAGGGGGCTTCCCAGCTTGGGGTGGACGGGTGGTGTTCGAGCGAGACCCGCTGATCCCACCCGTCGCTCTCGCCAGTCGGGTGAGAGTGTACCGCTGGCCAAGTTGCTTCCCATGCTGGGCCTATGTAAACCATGAAGCTTCAGGCCTGGGCAAATAGGCCTCAGTTGGCCAAATATCAGATCCCTCCTGGCAGGGTTTACAGGACAAGCGGAAGCCGGTACCGTTTGGTACCAGCTCTACTGCTGGGGTTTCCAGGAAGCTGCCTGGGAGATGACAGATTACCGCCTACCGGACTCCACTCCGCGTTTCCCATCAGGGTTTATCATCTTAGCCTTTCCTCTCTCCAAAAACACCCTCAAGGCAGTGGGACCCTTCACCCGTAGCTGGGTGTCTGGCACATGGTCACCAGGGAGCGACCACACACCGGTCAGCCCCTTTACCATGTCTGTCTATGTGTGTCTGTGTGTGCGTGTGTGTGTGTGTGTGTGTGTCTGAGTGTGCGTGTGTCTGTGTGTGTCTGTGTGTGTGTGTCTGTGTGTGTGTGTACATCTGTGTGTGTGCGTGTGTCTGTGCGTCTGTGTGTGTGTCTGTGTGTGTGTGTCTGTGTGTGCGTATGTGTCTGTGCATGTGTCTGTGTGTGTGTGTCTGTGTGTGTGAGTGTCTGTGTGTGTGTGTGTATCTGAGTGTGCGTGTGTCTGTGTGTGTCTGTGTGTGTGTGTCTGTGTGTGTGTGCGTGTGTCTGTGCGTCTGTGTGTGTGTCTGTGTGTGTGTGTCTGTGTGTGCGTATGTGTCTGTGCATGTGTCTGTGTGTGTGTGTCTGTGTGTGTGTGTCTGTGTGTGTGTGTCTGTGTGTGCGCGTGTGTCTGTGCTTGTGTCTGTGTGTGTGTGTCTGTGTGTCTGTGCGTGTGTGCGTGTGCGTGTCCCACACCTCCTCCAATCTTCTGGAGTTTAGCCTGGGTGCAGTTCATGTGCGTCACCATGGGGAGGGACTGCATAGGGCTTTGCCAGCAGAGAGATCATGTACTGGTGGGAGAGGCTAACTCACTCGGTTCCTTTTGCAGTAGTTATACTGCTGGCCAGCAGTGAGAGCTGACAGCAAGAGGTGGCTGGCAGGCTGACCATTTCACGCCATCCAGTGCGCTGACAGACCTGACGCAGCGCATCAAGCAGAAACTCATTGTTATGTTAAGTTAAAGGTGCTATATAATGCAAAACAAAAACAGAATTACCTGGAAAAACTCAGCAGCTCTGGCAGCATCGGCAGAGAAGAAAAGAGTTGACATTTCGAGTCCTCATGACCCTTCAACAGAACTTGAGTGAATCCAAGGAAGGGCTGAAATATAAGCTGGTTTAAGGTGTGCGTGGGGGGGGGTGTTGGGTGGGGGGGAGAGAAGTGGAGGGGTGTGGCATGGTTGTAGGGACAAGAAAAATAAAGGAAATAGGTGGGAAAAGAAAAATCTATATAAATTATTGGAAAAAACAAAAGGAAGGGGGAAGAAACAGAAAGGGGGTGGGGATGGAGGAGGGAGTTCAAGACCTAAAGTTGTTGAATTCAATATTCAGTCCGGAAGGCTGTAAAGTGCCTAGTCGGAAGATGAGGTGCTGTTCCTCCAGTTTGCGTTGGGCTTCACTGGAACAATGCAGCAAGCCAAGGACTGGGCGACCGCCTTGCAGAACACCTGCGGTCTGTCCGCAAGAATGACCCAAACCTCCCTGTCGCTTGCCATTTTAACACTCCACCCTGCTCTCTTGCCCACATGTCTGTCCTTGGCTTGCTGCATTGTTCCAGTGAAGCCCAACACAAACTGGAGGAACAACACCTCATCTTCCGACTAGGCACTTTACAGCCTTCCAGACTGAATATTGAATTCAACAACTTTAGGTCGTGAGCTCCCTCCCCCATCCCCACCCCCTTCCTGTTTCTTCCCCCTTCCTTTTGTTTTTTCCAATAATTTATATAGATTTTTCTTTACCCACCTATTTCCATTATTTTTCCTGTCCCTACAACCACACCATCCCCTTCCACTTCTCTCCCCCCCACCCCCCCACCTTAAACCAGCTTATATTTCACCCCATCCTTGGATTCACTCAGTTCTGTTGAAGGGTCATGAGGACTCGAAACGTCAACTCTTTTCTTCTCCGCCGATGCTGCCAGACCTGCTGAGTTTTTCCAGTTAATTCTGTTTTTGTTTTGGATTTCCAGCATCCGCAGTTTTTTTTTTATCTCTATATAAATGCAAGTTGTTGTAGCACTTCTCTGGCACAAGAACCATTTTCAACCTGGTATCTGGCACCCTCTGCTGGGCACCATTAGCCAGTGTCAGCGGGCGGCAGCTGTAGCATTGGACTGTCACTCTGTGGCTGCGCACAATAATGCAGATCTCTCGAAACAAGCCCCATTCTAAAAAAAAATTGTATTTAAATGGAACTTATCATCATAAAACCAGGCCCATCTGCTCTGTGCTGGTGTTTCTACCCCACACGAGCCTCCTCCCAACCCCCTCTTCATCTCCCCCTATCAGCCTATCCTTCTGTTCCTTTCTCCCTCATTTGTTTATCCAGCTTCCCCCTTTAATGTATCGATGCTGTTGTGGTAACTTTGACAAACGGACCACAGGAGGCTCAGGTACAGGTTATGATCGTTTATTCGAGCAATTGTGAAGAGAGAACCACCTCAAAGCAGCTTGAGGTAGCTACTCTGCTAAATTACAAGTATTCAGCATATTTATACATTACTGGTTAGGTACAAGAACGTTGTTCAGATTCCAATCTTGTCAACATATCGGTACATACATCCCCCTACACCCAGGCAGATCCTTCTATCCCAATCTAATCTGGAACCATCTGGCCTTTCCTTATCTGTTGAAGAACATATTTAATCCATATCCAGTCCATTTCCCAGGGCCTTTCTGGTGATTTGCAGGCCCTAAGTGTGTGCAAAACTCATCTGGTAACCCTTAACTGTTAATGTATTTGATGGCACTGACCGACTGGGTTTCTAAGTCATTCCCCTTCAACAAATTCCTACTGTATTCTCCCTAACAGTCCCCCCTTTTGGCCCTTGGTCTAGCCCAATGTAGCCAATCACAGTGATACTGTCTGTCCCTTTACGTACCACCACCATTGATACTGGTCAGGTATCCGGCTTTGGCACATAAAACGGTACTGGTCAGAGCACCTGGCCCTTCAATTCAGGTCTCAGACTTGCTAAACCCCTCCTCGACCTGTTAAAACTCCCCCAGCGCCACCTCTTTTGTGACCTTCAGGTACGATGAATCAAGTATATTAAATGTATAATTAGTATTGGCTGAATCACAATCAGGGCACGGGAGATAATCCGAATCCACAGGTGTATTTGTACTTTTGAACCCCAATTCCACAGATCCTGTCACCACGTCGAGGAATCTATTTGCGCGATATCCTCTTTCAAGGCTGTTGCTGCAGTGTGTAGTAAGTTCTATACATCTGCTGAGCCTGTCTTGAATCATGGTTAGGTGCTCTGGTCATAAGGGAATTTCATAGGAGAACTGGTTCAAATACTGCATCAGGTTATCCTTAAGGCTTTCCATGGCCTGAATAGTAGCCGCTCCTCTCTTGTATATTTTGACCAGTTCCACCTTCCCCACCCTTGCCGGCTCGTGCGGGTATGGGCAGAGTGAATGATTGTGGAGGGGGCACATCCAGTTGCTCCCGTACTGGATCTTTTGCTGCCACAAGGTAATACAATATCTTCCATTCCCCAAATATGCAACATGGGTCAGTTCTTTTGCAGCCCATATAGTTTCCATTGTACAGTTTGCTGCTGCCTTAAACCCACACTTAGCTTCTTTGTCTCATAAATTGGATGTGCACATACTACTGTGGTGGCCTCTATACTACACCCTTCTAATGTGGTGCTAACTATATTCCTTTCTATGTCTAATGCATGTGGTGGAATGTCATGGTACCTAATATAATAATCCCTCCGTATCACCCCAATATTTTCTACTCCATATAATGTTCTGCCAGGTGTTGACATAGGTATAACAGGTATCACTAAGACAATGCCTATTAGCATATTATTATTCACTACACATTCAACATTCATTCTTTATACACGTGTTAAATCTCTGAGCTGGCAACAAGTCAAGTCATGATCCTTATGTCGTGAATGATTAAATAAATGTTCATTCATTACCCATAAAGGAACTATTGCTTCATTAATCTGATTTAAATTCTCTCCGGCTTGTTCCAGTGCCCAAAATCCATAGGTGCTGCAAACATCATTTCTGCTTGCGTTACCTGAAATATTTTTCCCCATTCCAATCATTTTATTGATAGCCCCCACATGACCTTCGAGCATGGTGGTCAGGTTTTGAATTAACCATGTCATGTCCTGGTCTGTGTTTAACTGGGTGTTGTGAATTCCCTGCCCCCATTCTAAAATTTCCTTAAGCTTGGAGCTGAAGGTCCAGATCTTCTGGTCAACAGTTGCCAGGTCAATAGAATTAACCATTGATGTCCCTGTATTGAATATCGTAGCAGCCTCATTTATCAGGCTGCGCTTAGCTCGGTTCCCTCCTAAACCTGGAGGTTTAACCATTGATCATTGAACTGACTCATTAAACTGACCGGCTTCAGTCATTAACTGGCCCATTAGAGCCGTATAAAGGGCAGGAGAGTGGATTGAGCACCACTGGGTAAGGGCTATACCGGATATGTTCAAGGCCACGGGTACTGGTTCATGGTATACGTTCATACAAAACTTTATTATGATTGACCAATACGAGACTGTGTATTGGACGAGGGTTGATATCTGGACAAAGCAGGTTGGTTGGTGTGGGTTGAGTCGCCTCAACTGCCTCACCTCAGACTGTTGATACAGTCGTGGGAGGTGGCTGGGTAGTGGTACTAATCTCCCCTCTAGGGTGTATCTCCCATGTCCATTTACCATCGCTATTTGCCCAAATCGGTACATTGTTATTGTCTGGGCCACAAATGTTCCATTTGGAATTCTTGGGGAAGGAATAAGCAACCATCGATTATCAAGCATGCTGCATCAACATAACTCGCTGTTTCACAAACAAAATCAAACTCCTCTGCCCAATCTTTATGCTTAAAACACACACTGTCGACAGATTTGGAAACCTAACATCAGAGCCAGCTCTCCGGAACAGTCCCCGCCAGCTGCCCGTGCGTGTCATATCCCTGACGCTCCCGCATCCGATCTGAAGCAAACCCTCGCTACAATTCGAAACCACTCGCTCTCCTGCTGTTGCAGTTAGCAATCCCCGCTGTGTGTCACATTCGGCACTGCCTGTGCTGTCCCAGAGTCCCTCCGGCGGAGCCGTGATAACCCCTGACCTTGATGCCAGGGTCGCCATGCCCACCGGCGGTGACATTGTGATTCACATTCGGTGAACTTCAGCAGATAACCATCCCAGTCGTCACCGGTCGGTTGTTGGGGGTAGTTCTGTGGATAGAATCAGTTAATAAAACCCTTTAGCTGTGACCAATCCTTCTAACGTCCTCTTTCCCCTAAGGTCCATGATTATCTCATACAGTCCCACCCACTTGGGGTCGCGAACCCAGGTTTTTTGGCAGCCACTTTAACCATTACCTTCTCCCCTACGCTGGGCTCGCTCTGACCTAACTTCCACCCTCACGTCCCGTGTGATTTGCGTATCCTTGCCCTCCTACCTCAGCCCGTGAAGCTGCCTCCAAAGCTCCCAGACAAATTGCTTCACTCACTCTCCCTCCCTCATCGGCCCCGCTTCCTCACTGCCAGTTACGACATCACTCCCCCCCCACCCCCACCCCCACCCCCACCCCCACCGGCAACCTCATCGCTCTTCCCGCCATCAACCCGTGTGGAGTTAATCCCGCTATTCTGTTCGGTGTCGCCCACAGTCCCATCGGAATACTGGGTAACCAATCAGCCCACCCTCCGCCCTGTATCCTGGACGGACTTGGCAAATGCTCATTTCAAGTTCCTCTTCATTCGTTCATCCATGCCTGAGCTCTGTGGGTGATAGGGGACATGGAATTGCTGTTAGATTCGCACCAGCCTACGTATTTCTTTGAGCATGCGCCCCGTGAAAGGCATACCATGGATCCAAATTCATCTGCAAGGGTGTTCCCCAGGGTGGGATTACTCCTTCTAACAGTACCCACACAGTTGAGGCTGAGCAGTCCTGAGTAGGGAAAGCCTCTACCCAGCTAGGGAACAGATCGATAATAACCGGGCAATAGTCCCTCCCTTGGCTCGGCGGAGGGGGGATTCCCGTGAAGTCGGTTAGTATCTGTTCCCAGGGACCCCTCGGCCAAGATTGGTGCAACATATGAATTCTAAAGGACCTACCCGGGTTATGTCGTGCGAGTGTTAGAATTTGCTGGAAATCTTTGGCTAAATTCGCTGCCAACACAAGCAGGACCTGCCCACCTGTCAGAACATGGTGAGAGTTCCCATGGCAAGTGTTCCCATGGTAAGTGTTCCCATGGTGAGTGTTCCCATGGTGAGTGATCCCATGGTAAGTGTTCCCATGGTGAGTGTTCCCATGGTAAGTATTCCCATGGTGAGTGTTCCCATGGTGAGTGTTCCCATGGTGAGTGTTCCCATGGTGAAAGTGCCCATGGTGAGAGTTCACATGGTGAGTGTTCCCATGGTGCGGGCTCCCATGCTGAATGTTCCCATGGTGAGAGTTCCCATGGTGAGAGTTCCCATGGTGAGTGTTCCCATGGTGAGTGTTCCCATGGTGGGAGTTCCCATGGTGAGTGCTCCCATGCTGAATGTTCCCAAGATGAGAGTTCCCATGGTGAGTGTTCCCATGGTCAGCGTGCCCATGGTGAGATTTGCCAAGGTGAGTGTTCCCATGGTGAGTGTTCCCATGGTGAGTGTTCCCAAGCTGAGAGTTCCCACGGTGAGAGTTCCCAAGGTGAGTGTTCCCATGGTGAATGTTCCCATGGTGAGAGTTTGCATGGTGAATGTTCCCATGGTGAGAGTTTGCATGGTGAATGTTCCCATGGCGAATGTTCCCAAAGTGAGAGTTCTCATGCTGAGTGTTCCCATGGTGAGAGTTCCCATGGTGAGAGTTCCCATGGTGTATGTTCCCAAGGGGAGAGTTCCCATGGTGAGTGTTCGCACGACGAGTGTTCCCATGGTGAGTGTTCCCGTGGCGAGTGTTCCCATGGCGAGAGTTCCCATGGCAAGTGTTCCCATGTTGAGTGTTCCCATGGTGAGCGTTCCCATGGTGAGAGTTCCCATGGTGAGAGTTCCCATGGTGAGAGTTCCCAAGGTGAGAGTTCCCATGGTGAGTGTTCCCTTGGTGAGAGTTCCGATGGTGAGAGTTCCCATGGTGAGTGTTCCCACCATGAATGTTCCCATGGTGAGTGTTCCTATGGTGAGAATTCACATGGTGACAGTTCCCATGCAGAATGTTCCCAAGGTGAGTATTCCCATGGTGAGTGTTCGCATGTTGAGCGATCCCATGGTGAGAGTACCCATGCTGAGAGTTCCCATGGTGAGTGTTCACAAGGAGAAAGTACCCATGGTGACTGTTCCCATGGTGAGTGTACCCATGGTGAGAGTTCCCATGATGAGTGTTCCAATGGTGAGTGTTCCCATGGTTAGAGTTCCCATGGTGAGTGTTCCCATGGTGAGTGTTCCCATGGTGAGAGTTCCCATGGTGAGTGTTCCCATGGTGAGTGTTCCCATGGTGAAAGTACCCATGTTGAGAGTTCCCAAGGTGAGTGTTCCCATGGTGAGAGATCCCATGCTGAATGTTCCCATGGTGAGAGTTCCCATGGTGAGTGTTCCCATGGTGAGTGTTCAAATGGTGAGAGTTCCCATGGTGAGTGTTCCCATGCTGAATGTTCCCAAGATGAGTGTTCCCATGGTGAGAGGTCCCATGGTCAGTGTTCGCATGGTGAGAGTTCCTAAGGTGAGTGTTCCCATGGTGAGTGTTCCCATGGTGAGTGTTCCCAAGGTGAGAGTTCCCACGGTGCGAGTTCCCATGGTGAGTGTTCCCAAGGTGAGTGTTCCCATGGTGAGTGTTCCCATGGTGAGAGTTCCCATGGTGAATGTTCCCATGGTGAGAGTTTGCATGGTGAATGCTCCCATGGTGAAAGTTCCCAAAGTGAAAGTTCCCAAGCTGAGTGTTCCCATGGTGAGAGTTCCCATGGTGTATGTTCCCAAGGGGAGAGTTCCCATGGTGAGTTTTGGTACGATGAGCGTGCCCATGGTGAGTGTTCCAATGCTGAATGTTCCCATGTTGATAGTTCCCATGCTGAGTGTTCCCATGTGTGAGTTCCCATGGTTAGTGTTCCTATGGTGAGAGTTCCCATGCAGAATTTTCCCATGGTGAGTATTCCCATGGTGAGAGTTCCCATGGTGAGTGTTCCCATGGTGAGTTTTCCCATGGTGACTGTTCCCATGGTGAATGCTCCCAAAGTGAGAGTCCCCATGCTTAGTGTTCCCATGGTTTGAGTTCCATTGGTGAGAATTCCCATGGTGAATGTTCCCAAGGTGAGAGTTCCCATGATGAGTGTTTGCACGATGAGTGTGCCCATGGTGAGTGTTCCAATGCTGAATGTTCCCATCGTTATAGTTTCCATGCTGAGAGTTCCCATGGTGAGTGTTCCTATGGTGAGAGTTCCCATGCAGTATTTTCCCGTGGTGAGTATTCCCATGGTGAGAGTTCCCATGGTGAGTGTTCCCATGGTGAGTTTTCCCATGGTGACTGTTCCCATGGTGAATGCTCCCAAAGTGAGAGTCCCCATGCTGAGTGTTCCCATGGTTTGAGTTCCCATGGTGAGAATTCCCATGGTGAATGTTCCCAAGGTGAGAGTTCCCATGATGAGTGTTTGCACGATGAGTGTGCCCATGATGAGTGTTCCAATGCTGAATGTTCCCATCGTTATAGTTTCCATGCTGAGAGTTCCCATGGTGAGAGTTCCATGGTGAAAGTACCCATGGGGATTGTTCCTATGGTGAGAGTTCCCATGAAGAATTTTCCCATGGTGAGTATTCCCATGTTGAGAGTTCCCATCGTGAGTGTTCCCATGGTGAGAGTTTCCATGCTGAATGTTCCAATGGTGAGAGTTCCCATGGTGAGTGTTCCCGTGGTGAGAGTTCCCATGGTGAGAGTTCCCATGGTGAGTGTGCCCATGGTGAGAGTTCCCATGGTGAGAGTTCCCATGGTGAGAGTTCCCATGCTGAATGTTCCCATGGCGAGAGTTCCCATTGTGAGTGTTCCCATGGTGAGTGTACCCATGGTGCATGTTCCCATGGTGAATGTTCCCATGGTGAGTGTTCCCACGATGAGTGTTCAGATGGTGAGTGTTCCTATGGTGAGAATTCCAATGGTGACAGTTCCCATGCAGAATGTGCCCATGGTGAGTATTCCCATGGTGATTGTTCCCATGGTGAGTGATCCCATGGTGAGAGCTCCCATGGTGAGAATACCATGGTGAGTGTTCACATGGTGAAAGTACCCATGGTGAGTGTTCCCATCGTGAGTGCACACATGGTGAGTGTTCCCATGGTGAGTGTTCCCATGGTGAGTGTTCCCATGGTGAGAGTTCCCATGGTGAGTATTCCCATGGTGAGTGTTCCCATGGTGAGAGTTCCCATGGTGAGTGTTCCCATGGTGAGAGTTCCCATGGTGAGTATTCCCATGGTGAGTTTTCCCATGGTGAGTATTCCCATGGTGAGAGTTCCCATGGTGAGTGTTCCCATGGTGAGGGTTCCCATGGTGAGTGTTCCCATGTTGAGCGATCCCATGGTGAGAGTACCCATGCTGAGAGTTCCCATGGTGAGTGTTCACAAGGAGAAAGTACCCATGGTGACTTTTCCCATGGTGAGTGTACCCATGGTGAGAGTTCCCATGATGAGTGTTCCAATGGTGAGTGTTCCAAAGGTGAGAATTCCCATGGTGAATGTTCCCAAGGTGAGAGTTCCCATGATGAGGGTTTGCACGATGAGTGTGCCCATGGTGAGTGTTCCAATGCTGAATGTTCCCATCGTTATAGTTTCCATGCTGAGAGTTCCCATGGTGAGAGTTCCATGGTGAAAGTACCCATGGTGATTGTTCCTATGGTGAGAGTTCCCATGAAGAATTTTCCCATGGTGAGTTTCCCATGGTGAGAGTTCCCACAGTGAGTGTTCCCATGGTGAGAGTTCCCAAGATGAGTGTTCCCATGGTGAGTGTTCCCATGGTGAGAGTTCCCATGCTGAATGTTCCCATGGTGAGAGTTCCCATGGTGAGTGTTCCCATGGTGAGTGTTCAAATGGTGAGAGTTCCCATGGTGAGCGTTCCCATGCTGAATGTTCCCAAGATGAGAATTCCCATGGTGAGAGTTCCCATGGTCAGTGTGCCCATGGTGAGAGTTCCTAAGGTGAGTGTTCCCATGGTGAGTGTTCCCATGGTGAGTGTTCCCAAGGTGAGAGTTCCCACGGTGCGAGTTCCCATGGTGAGTGTTCCCAAGGTGAGTGTTCCGATGGTGAGTGTTCCCATGGTGAGAGTTCCCATGGTGAATGTTCCCATGGTGAGAGTTTGCATGGTGAATGCTCCCATGGTGAAAGTTCCCAAAGTGAAAGTTCCCAAGCTGAGTGTTCCCATGGTGAGAGTTCCCATGGTGAGAGTTCCCATGGTGTATGTTCCCAAGGGGAGAGTTCCCATGGTGAGTTTTCGTACAATGAGCGTGCCCATGGTGAGTGTTCCAATGCTGAATGTTCCCATGTTGATAGTTCCCATGCTGAGTGTTCCCATGTGTGAGTTCCCATGGTTAGTGTTCCTATGGTGAGAGTTCCCATGCAGAATTTTCCCATGGTGCGTATTCCCATGGTGAGAGTTCCCATGGTGAGTGTTCCCATGGTGAGTTTTCCCATGGTGAGTGTTCCCATGGTGAGTTTTCCCATGGTGACTGTTCCCATGGTGAATGCTCCCAAAGTGAGAGTCCCCATGCTGACTGTTCACATGGTTTGAGTTCCCATGGTGAGAATTCCCATGGTGAATGTTCCCAAGGTGAGAGTTCCCATGATGAGTGTTTGCACGATGAGTGTGCCCATGGTGAGTGTACCAATGCTGAATGTTCCCATCGTTATAGTTTCCATGCTGAGAGTTTCCATGGAGAGTGTTCCTATGGTGAGAGTTCCCATGCAGTATTTTCCAGTGATGAGTATTCCCATGGTGAGAGTGCCTACGGTGAATGTTCCCATGGTGAGAGTTCCCATGCAGAATTTTCCCATGGTGAGTATTCCCATGGTGAGAGTTCCCATGGTGAGTGTTCCAATGGTGAGTTTTCCCATGGTGACTGTTCCCATGGTGAATGCTCCCAAAGAGAGAGTCCCAATGCTGAGTGTTCCCATGGTTTGAGTTCCCATGGTGAGAATTCCCATGGTGAATGTTCCCAAGGTGAGAGTTCCCATGATGAGTGTTTGCACGATGAGTGTGCCCATGGTGAGTGTTCCAATGCTGAATGTTCCCATCATTATAGTTTCCATGCTGAGAGTTCCAATGGTGAGAGTTCCATGATGAAAGTACCCATGGTGATTGTTCCTATGATGAGAGTTCCCATGAAGAATTTTCCCATGGTGAGTATTCACATGGTGAGAGTTCCCACAGTGAGTGTTCCCATGGTGAGAGTTCCCAAGATGAGTGTTCCCATGGTGAGAGTTCCCAAGATGAGTGTTCCCATGGTGAGAGTTCCCATGGTGAGTGTTCCCATGGTGAGAGTTCCCATGGTGAGAGTTCCCATGGTGAGTGTGCCCATGGTGAGAGTTCCCATGCTGAATGTTCCCATGGTGAGAGTTCCCATGATGAGTGTTCCCATGGTGAGTGTGCCCATGGTGAGAGTTCCCATGGTGAGAGTTCCCATGGTGAGTATGCCCATGGTCAGAGTTCCCATGCTGAATGTTCCCATGGTGAGAGTTCCCATGGTGATTGTTCCCATGATGAGTGTTCCCATGATGAGAGTTCCCATGGTGAGAGCTACCCCTGGTAAGAGGTCCCATGGTGAGTGTTCCCAAGGTGAGAACTCCCCCTGGTGAGAGTTCCCATGGCGAGAATTCCCATTGTGAGTGTTCCCATGGTGAGTGTACCCATGGTGCATGTTCCCATGGTGAATGTTCCCATTGTGAGTGTTCCCACGATGAGTGTTCAGATGGTGAGTGTTCCTATGGTGAGAATTCCAATGGTGACAGTTCCCATGCAGAATGTGCCCATGGTGAGTATTCCCATGGTGAGTGTTCCCATGGTGAGTGATCCCATGGTGAGAGCTCTCATGGTGAGAATCCCATGGTGAGTGTTCACATGGTGAAAGTACCCATGGTGAGTTTTCCCATCGTGAGTGTACACATGGTGAGTGTTCCCATGGTGGGAGTTCCCATGGTGAGTACTCCCATGGTGAGAGTTCACATGGTGAGTGTTCCCATGATGAGTGTTCCCATGGTGAGTGTTCTCATTGTGAGCGTTCCCATGGTGAGAGTTCCCGTGGTGAGTGTTCCAATGGTGAAAGTACCCATGGTGAGAGTTCCCATGCTGAATGTTCCCATGGTGAAAGTACCCATGGTGAGAGTTCCCATGCTGAATGTTCCCATGGTGAAAGTACCCATGGTGAGAGTTCCCATGCTGAATGTTCCCATGGTGAGAGCTCCCATGGTGAGTGTTCGCATTTTGAGAGTTCCTGTTTTGAGTGTTCTCATGGTGAGTGTTCCCATGGTGAGAGATCCCATGGTGAGTGTTCCCATGGTGAGTGTTCCCATGGTGAGAGTTCCCTTGGTGAGTGTTCCCATGGTGAGAGTTCCCTTGGTGAGTGTTCCCATGGTGAGTGTTCTCATGGTGGGTGTTCCCATGGGGAGAGGTCCCATGGTGAGTGTTCCAATGGTGAGAGTTCCCATGCTGAATGTTCCCATGGTGAGATTTCCCATGGTGAGAGCTCCCATGGTGAGTGTTCGCATTTTGAGAGTTGCCATGATGAGTGTTCCCATGCTGAATGTTCCCAAGATGAGAGTTCCCATGGTCAGTGTTCCCATGGTGAGAGTTCCCATGCTGAGTGATCCCATGCTGAATGTTCCCAAGATGAGAGTTCCCATGGTCAGTGTTCCCCAGGTGAGAGTTCCCATGGTGAGTGTTCTCATGGTGAGTGTTCCCATGGTGAGAGTTCCCAAGGTGAGAGTTCCCACGGTGAGAGTTCACATGGTGAGTGTTCCCAAGGTGAGAATTCCCATGGTGAATGTTCCCAAGGTGAGAGTTCCCATGATGAGTGTTTGCACGATGAGTGTGCCCATGGTGAGTGTTCCAATGCTGAATGTTCCCATCGTTATAGTTTCCATGCTGAGAGTTCCAATGGTGAGAGTTCCATGGTGAAAGTACCCATGGTGTTTGTTCCTATGGTCAGAGTTCCCATGAAGAATTTTCCCATGGTGAGTATTCCCATGGTGAGAGTTCCCACAGTGAGTGTTCCCATGGTGAGAGTTCCCAAGATGAGTGTTCCCATGGTGAGAGTTCCCATGGTGAGTGTTCCCGTGGTGAGAGTTCCCATGGTGAGAGTTCCCATGGTGAGTGTGCCCATGGTGAGAGATCCCATGCTGAATGTTCCCATAGTGAGAGTTCCCATGGTGAGTGTTCCCATGGTGAGTGTGCCCATGGTGAGATTTCCCTTAGTGAGAGTTCCCATGGTGAGTCTGCCCATGGTGAGAGTTCCCATGCTGAATGTTTCCATGGTGAGAGTTCCCATGGTGATTGTTCCCATGATGAGTGTTCCCATGATGAGTGTTCCCATGGTGAGAATTCCCATTGTGAGTGTTCCCATGGTGAGTGTACCCATGGTGCATGTTCCCATGGTGAATGTTCCCATGGTGAGTGTTCCCATGGTGCATGTTCCCATGGTGAATGTTCCCATGGTGAGTGTTCCCACGATGAGTGTTCAGATGGTGAGTGTTCCTATGGTGAGAGTTCCAATGGTGACAGTTCCCATGCAGAATGTGCCCATGGTGAGTATTCCCATGGTGAGTGTTCCCATGGTGAGTGATCCCATGGTGAGAGCTCCAATGGAGCGAATCCAATGGTGAGTGTTCACATGGTGAAAGTACCCATGGTGAGTGTTCCCATCGTGAGGTGCACACAAGTTGAGTGTTCCCATGGTGAGTGTTCCCATGGTGAGAGTTCCCATGGTGAGAATTCCCATGTTGTGTGTTCCCATGGTGAGTGTTCCCATGGTGAGAGTTTGCATGGTGAGAGTTCCCATGGTGAGTGTTTCCATGGTGAGACTTCCCACGGTGAGAGTTCCCATGGTGAGAGTTCCCACGGTGAGTGTTTCCATGCTCAATGTTCCCATGGTGAGAGTTCCCATGGTGAGTGTTGACATGGTGAGAGTTCCCACGTTGAGAGTTCCCATGGTGAGTGTTCCCATGGTGAGTGTTCCAATGGTGAGAGTTCCCATGGTGAGAGCTCCCATGGTGAGTGTTCGCATTTTGAGAGTTCCCGTTTTGAGTGTTCCCTTGGTGAGTGTTCCCATGGTGAGAGATCCCATGCTGAGCGTTCCCATGCTGAATGTTCCAATGCTGAGAGTTCCCATGGTCAGTGTTCCCCTGGTGAGCGTTCCCATGGTGAGTGTTCTCATGGTGAGTGTTCCCATGGTGAGAGTTCCCAAGGTGAGAGTTCCCACGGTGAGAGTTCACATGGCGAGTGTTCCCATGGTGAGTGTTCCCAAGGTGAGAATTCCCATGGTGAATGTTCCCAAGGTGAGAGTTCCCATGATGAGTGTTTGCACGATGAGTGTGCCCATGGTGAGTGTTCCAATGCTGAATGTTCCCATCGTTATAGTTTCCATGCTGAGAGTTCCCATGGTGAGAGTTCCATGGTGAAAGTACCCATGGTGATTGTTCCTATGGTGAGAGATCCCAGGGTGAGAGTTCCCAAGGTGAGAGTTCCCATGGTGAGTGTTCCCTTGGTGAGAGTTCCAATGGTGAGAGTTCCCATGGTGAGTGTTCCCACCATGAATGTTCCCATGGTGAGTGTTCCTATGGTGAGAATTCCCATGGTGACAGTTCCCATGCAGAATGTTCCCAAGGTGAGTATTCCCATGGTGAGAGTTCCCATGGTGAGTGTTCACAAGGAGAAAGTACCCATGGTAACTGTTCCCATGGTGAGTGTACCCATGGTGAGTGTACCAATGCTGAATGTTCCCATCGTTATAGTTTCCATGCTGAGAGTTCCCATGGAGAGTGTTCCTATGGTGAGAGTTCCCATGCAGTATTTTCCAGTGATGAGTATTCCCATGGTGAGAGTGCCTACGGTGAATGTTCCCATGGTGAGAGTTCCCATGCAGAATTTTCCCATGGTGAGTATTCCCATGGTGAGAGTTCCCATGGTGAGTGTTCCAATGGTGAGTTTTCCCATGGTGACTGTTCCCATGGTGAATGCTCCCAAAGTGAGAGTCCCCATGCTGAGTGTTCCCATGGTTTGAGTTCCCATGGTGAGAATTCCCATGGTGAATGTTCCCAAGGTGAGAGTTCCCATGATGAGTGTTTGCACGATGAGTGTGCCCATGGTGAGTGTTCCAATGCGGAATGTTCCCATCGTTATAGTTTCCATGCTGAGAGTTCCAATGGTGAGAGTTCCATGATGAAAGTACCCATGGTGATTGTTCCTATGATGAGAGTTCCCATGAAGAATTTTCCCATGGTGAGTATTCACATGGTGAGAGTTCCCATGGTGAGTGTTCCCATGGTGAGAGTTCCCACGTTGAGTGTTCCCATGGTGAGAGTTCCCATGGTGAGTGTTCCCATGGTGAGAGTTCCCATGGTGAGAGTTCCCATGGTGAGTGTGCCCATGGTGAGAGTTCCCATGCTGAATGTTCCCATGGTGAGAGTTCCCATGATGAGTGTTCCCATGGTGAGTGTGCCCATGGTGAGATTTCCCTTGGTGAGAGTTCCCATGGTGAGTGTGCCCATGGTCAGAGTTCCCATGCTGAATGTTCCCATGGTGAGAGTTCCCATGGTGATTGTTCCCATGATGAGTGTTCCCATGATGAGAGTTCCCATGGTGAGAACTCCCCCTGGTGAGAGTTCCCATGGCGAGAATTCCCATTGTGAGTGTTCCCATGGTGAGTGTACCCATGGTGCATGTTCCCATGGTGAATGTTCCCATGGTGAGTGTTCCCACGATGAGTGTTCAGATGGTGAGTGTTCCTATGGTGAGAATTCCAATGGTGAAAGTTCCCATGCAGAATGTGACCATGGTGAGTATTCCCATGGTGATTGTTCCCATGGTGAGTGATCCCATGGTGAGACCTCCAATGGAGCGAATCCAATGGTGAGTGTTAACATGGTGAAAGTACCCATGGTGAGTGTTCCCATCGTGAGTGCACACATGGTGAGTGTTCCCATGGTGAGTGTTCCCATGGTGAGTGTTCTCATTGTGAGAGTTCCCATGGTGAGAGTTCCCGTGGTGAGTGTTCCAATGGTGAAAGTACCCATGGTGAGAGTTCCCATGCTGAATGTTCCCATGGTGAGAGTTCCCATGGTGAGAGCTCCCATGGTGAGTGTTCGCATTTTGAGAGTTCCTGTTTTGAGTGATCTCATGGTGAGTGTTCCCATGGTGAGAGATCCCATGGTGAGTGTTCCCATGGTGAGTGTTCCCATGGTGAGAGTTCCCTTGGTGAGTGTTCCCATGGTGAGAGTTCCCTTGGTGAGTGTTCCCATGGTGAGTGTTCTCATGGTGAGTGTTCCCATGGGGAGAGTTCCCATGGTGAGTGTTCCAATGGTGAGAGTTCCCATGCTGAATGTTCCCATGGTGAGAGTTCCCATGGTGAGAGCTCCCATGGTGAGTGTTCGCATTTTGAGTGTTCCCATGCTGAGTGTTCCCATGCTGACTGTTCCCAAGATGAGAGTTCCCATGGTCAGTGTTCCCATGGTGAGAGTTCCCATGCTGAGTGTTCCCATGCTGAATGTTCCCAAGATGAGAGTTCCCATGGTCAGTGTTCCCCAGGTGAGAGTTCCCATGTTGAGTGTTCTCATGGTGAGTGTTCCCATGGTGAGAGTTCCCAAGGTGAGAGTTCCCACGGTGAGAGTTCACATGGTGAATGTTCCCAAGGTGAGAGTTCCCATGATGAGTGTTTGCACGATGAGTGTGCCCATGGTGAGTGTTCCAATGCTGAATGTTCCCATCGTTATAGTTTCCATGCTGAGAGTTCCAATGGTGAGAGTTCCATGGTGAAAGTACCCATGGTGTTTGTTCCTATGGTCAGAGTTCCAATGAAGAATTTTCCCATGGTGAGTATTCCCATGGTGAGAGTTCCCACAGTGAGTGTTCCCATGGTGAGGGTTCCCAAGATGAGTGTTTCCATGGTGAGAGTTCCCATGGTGAGTGTTCCCGTGGTGAGAGTTCCCATGGTGAGAGTTCCCATGGTGAGTGTGCCCATGGTGAGAGATCCCATGCTGAATGTTCCCATAGTGAGAGTTCCCATGGTGAGTGTTCCCATGGTGAGTGTGCCCATGGTGAGATTTCCCTTAGTGAGAGTTCCCATGGTGAGTGTGCCCATGGTGAGTGTTCCAATGCTGATTGTTCCCATCCTTATAGCTTCCATGCTGAGAGTTCCCATGGTGAGAGTTCCATGGTGAAAGTACCCATGGTGATTGTTCCTATGATGAGAGTTCCCATGAAGAATTTTCAAATGGTGAGTATTCCCATGGTGAGAGTTCCCACAGTGAGTGTTCCCATGGTGAGAGTTCCCACAGTGAGTGTTCCCATGGTGAGAGTTCCCAAGATGAGTGTTCCCATGGTGAGAGTTCCCATGGTGAGTGTTCCCGTGGTGAGAGTTCCCATGGTGAGAGTTCCCATGGTGAGTGTGCCCATGGTGAGAGTTCCCATGCTGAATGTTCCCATGGTGAGAGTTCCCATGGTGAGTGTTCCCATGGTGAGTGTGCCCATGGTGAGATTTCCCTTGGTGAGAGTTCCCATTGTGAGTGTGCCCATGGTGAGAGTTCCCATGCTGAATGTTCCCATAGTGAGAGTTCCCATGGTGATTGTTCCCATGATGAGTGTTCCCATGGTGAGAGCTCCCCGTGGTGAGAGTTCCCATGGTGAGTGTTCCCAAGGTGAGAGTTCCCATGGCGAGAATTCCCATTGTGAGTGTTCCGACGGTGAGTGTACCCATGGTGCATGTTCCCAAAGTGAATGTTCCCATGGTGAGTGTTCCCATGATGAGTGTTCCCATGATGAGAGTTCCCATGGTGAGAGCTACCCCTGGTAAGAGGTCCCATGGTGAGTGTTCCCAAGGTGAGAACTCCCCCTGGTGAGAGTTCCCATGGCGAGAATTCCCATTGTGAGTGTTCCCATGGTGAGTGTACCCATGGTGCATGTTCCCATGGTGAATGTTCCCATGGTGCATTTTCCCATGGTGAATGTTCCCATTGTGAGTGTTCCCACGATGAGTGTTCAGATGGTGAGTGTTCCTATGGTGAGAATTCCAATGGTGACAGTTCCCATGCAGAATGTGCCCATGGTGAGTATTCCCATGGTGAGTGTTCCCATGGTGAGCGATCCCATGGTGAGAGCTCCAATGGAGCGAATCCAATGGTGAGTGTTCACATGGTGAAAGTACCCATGGTGAGTGTTCCCATCGTGAGTGCACACATGGTGAGTGTTCCCATGGTGAGAGTTCCCATGGTGAGTGTTCCCATGGTGAGTGTTCCAATGGTGAAAGTACCCATGGTGAGAGTTCCCATGGTGAGTGTTCCAATGGTGAGAGTTCCCATGGTGAGAGTTCCCATGGTGAGAGTTCCCATGGTGAGAGTTCGCATTTTGAGTGTTCCAGTTTTGAGTGTTCCCTTGGTGAGTGTTCCCATGGTGAGAGATCCCATGCTGAGCGTTCCCATGCTGAATGTTCCCAAGATGAGAGTTCCCATGGTCAGTGTTCCCCTGGTGAGCGTTCCCATGGTGAGTGTTCTCATGGTGAGTGTTCCCATGGTGAGAGTTCCCAAGGTGAGAGTTCCCATGATGAGTGTTTGCACGATGAGTGTGCCCATGGTGAGTGTTCCAATGCTGAATGTTCCCATCGTTATAGTTTCCATGCTGAGAGTTCCCATGGTGAGAGTTCCATGGTGAAAGTACCCATGGTGATTGTTCCTATGGTGAGAGATCCCAGGGTGAGAGTTCCCAAGGTGAGAGTTCCCATGGTGAGTGTTCCCTTGGTGAGAGTTCCAATGGTGAGAGTTCCCATGGTGAGTGTTCCCACCATGAATGTTCCCATGGTGAGTGTTCCTATGGTGAGAATTCCCATGGTGACAGTTCCCATGCAGAATGTTCCCAAGGTGAGTATTCCCATGGTGAGAGTTCCCATGGTGAGTGTTCACAAGGAGAAAGTACCCATGGTAACTGTTCCCATGGTGAGTGTACCCATGGTGAGTGTTCCCATGCTGAATGTTCCCATGGTGAGTGTTCCCATGGTGAGAGTTCCCATGGTGAGTGTTCCCATGGTGAGTGTTCCCATGGTGAGAGATCCCATGGTGAGTGTTCCCATGGTGAGTGTTCCCATGGTGAAAGTACCCATGTTGAGAGTTCCCATGGTGAGTGTTCCCATGGTGAGTGTTCCCATGCGGAATGTTCCCATGGTGAGAGTTCCCATGGTGAGTGTTCCCATGGTGAGTGTTCCCATGGTGAGAGTTCCATGGTGAGTGTTCCCATGCTGAATGTTCCCAAGATGCGAGTTCCCATGGTGAGAGTTCCCATGGTCAGGGTTCGCATGGTGAGAGTTCCCATGGTGAGTGTTCCCATGGTGAGTGTTCCCATGGTGAGTGTTCCCAAGGTGAGAGTTCCCACGGTGCGAGTTCCCATGGTGAGTGTTCAAAGGTGAGTGTTCCCATGGTGAGTGTTCCCATGGTGAGATTTACCATGGTGAATGTTCCCATGGTGAGAGTTTGCATGGTGAATGCTCCCATGGTGAAAGTTCCCAAAGTGAAAGTTCCCAAGCTGAGTGTTCCCATGGTGAGAGTTCCCATGGTGAGAGTACCCATGGTGTATGTTCCCAAGGGGAGAGTTCCCATGGTGAGTTTTCGTACAATGAGCGTGACCATGGTGAGTGTTCCAATGCTGAATGTTCCCATGTTGATAGTTCCCATGCTGAGTGTTCCCATGTTTGAGTTCCCATGGTTAGTGTTCCTATGGTGAGAGTTCCCATGCAGAATTATCCCATGGTGAGTATTCCCATGGTGAGAGTTCATATGGTGAGTGTTCCCATGGTGCGTTTTCCCATGGTGACTGTTCCCATGGTGAATGCTCCCAAAGTGAGAGTCCCCATGCTTAGTGTTCCCATGGTTTGAGTTCCCATGGTGAGAATTCCCATGGTGAATGTTCCCAAGGTGAGAGTTCACATGATGAGTGTTTGCACGATGAGTGTGCCCATGGTGAGTGTTCCAATGCTGAATGTTCCCATCGATATAGTTTCCATGCTGAGAGTTCCCATGGTGAGAGTTCCATGGTGAAAGTACCCATGGTGATTGTTCCTATGGTGAGAATTCCCATGAAGAATTTTTCCAAGGTGAGTATTCCCATGGTGTGAGTTCCCACAGTGAGTGTTCCCATGGTGAGAGTTCCCAAGATGACTGTTCCCATGGTGAGAGTTTCCATGGTGAGTGTTCCCGTGGTGAGAGTTCCCATGGTGAGAGTTCCCATGGTGAGTGTGCCCATGGTGAGAGTTCCCATGCTGAATGTTCCCATGGTGAGTGTTACCATGGTGAGAGTTCCATGGTGAGTGTTCCCATGGTGAGTGTGCCGATGGTGAGATTTCCCTTGGTGAGAGTTCCCATGGTGAGTGTGCCCATGGTGAGAGTTCCCATGGTGAGTGTGCCCATGCTGAGAGGTCCCATGATGAGTGTTCCCATGATGAGTGTTCCCATGATGAGAGTTCCCATGGTGAGAGCTCCCCCTGGTGAGAGGTCCCATGGTGAGTGTTCCCAAGGTGAGAGTTCCCATGGCGAGAATTCCCATTGTGAGTGTTCCCATGGTGAGTGTACCCATGGTGCATGTTCCCATAGTGAATGTTCCCATGGTGAGTGTTCCCACGATGAGTCTTCAGATGGTGAGTGTTCCTATGGTGAGAATTCCAATGGTGACAGTTCCCATGCAGAATGAGCCCATGGTGAGTATTCCCATGCTGATTGTTCCCATGGTGAGTGTTCCCATGGTGAGTGTTCCCATGGTGAGAATCCCATGGTGAGTGTTCACATGGTGAAAGTACCCATGGTGAGTGTTCCCATCGTGAGTGCACACATGGTGAGTGTTCCCATGGTGAGTGTTCCCATGGTGAGTGTTCCCATGGTGAGAGTTCCCATGGTGAGTGTTCCCATGGTGAGTGTTCCAATGGTGAAAGTACCCATGGTGAGAGTTCCCATGGTGTGTGTTCCAATGGTGAGAGTTCCCATGCTGAATGTTCCCATGGTGAGAGTTCCCATGGTGAGAGCTCCCATGGTGAGTGTTCGCATTTTGAGAGTTCCCGTTTTGAGTGTTCCCTTGGTGAGTGTTCCCATGGTGAGAGATCCCATGCTGAGCGTTCCCATGCTGAATGTTCCCAAGATGAGAGTTCCCATGGTCAGTGTTCCCCTGGTGAGCGTTCCCATGGTGAGTGTTCTCATGGTGAGTGTTCCCATGGTGAGAGTTCCCAAGGTGAGAGTTCCCACGGTGAGAGTTCACATGGTGAGTGTTCCCAAGGTGAGAATTCCCATGGTGAATGTTCCCAAGGTGAGAGTTCCCATGATGAGTGTTTGCACGATGAGTGTGCCCATGATGAGTGTTCCAATGCTGAATGTTCCCATCGCTATAGTTTCCATGCTGAGAGTTCCCATGGTGAGAGTTCCATGGTGAAAGTACCCATGGTGATTGTTCCTATGATGAGAGTTCCCAAGAAGAATTTTCCCATGGTGAGTATTCCCATGGTGAGAGTTCCCACAGTGAGTGTTCCCATGGTGAGAGTTCCCAAGACGAGTGTTCCCATGGTGAGTGTTCCCATGGTGAGAGTTCCCACAGTGAGTGTTCCAATGGTGAGAGTTCCCAAGACGAGTGTTCCCATGGTGAGAGTTCCCACGATGAGTTTCAGATGGTGAGTGTTCCTATGGTGAGAATTCCAATGGTGATAGTTCCCATGCAGAATGTGCCCATGGTGAGTATTCCCATGGTGATTGTTCCCCTGGTGAGCGATCCCATGGTGAGAGCTCCAATGGAGCGAATCCAATGGTGAGTGTTCACATGGTGAAAGTACCCATGGTGAGTGTTCCCATGGTGAGAGTTCCCATGGTGAGTGTTCCCATCGTGAGTGCACACATGGTGAGTGTTCCCATGGTGAGTGTTCCCAAAGTGAGAGTTCCCATGCTGAGTGTTCCCATGGTGAGAATTCCCATGGTCAGATTTCCCATGGTGTATGTTCCCAAGGTGAGAGTTCCCATGGTGATTGTTTGCACAATGAGTGTTCCCATGGTGAGTGTTCCCATGCTGAATGTTCCCATGGTGATAGTTCCCATGGTGAGAGTTCCCAAGGTGAGAGTTCCCATG
This sequence comes from Carcharodon carcharias, assembly GCF_017639515.1. NCBI lineage: Eukaryota > Metazoa > Chordata > Chondrichthyes > Lamniformes > Lamnidae > Carcharodon > Carcharodon carcharias. The sequence goes on from NC_054499.1 coordinate 21,347,455, forward strand.
GTGAAAGTCCCCATGATGAGTGTTCCCATGGTGAGCCTTCCCATGGTGAGAGCCCCCGCCCGATGAGTGTTCCCATGCTGAGTTTTCCCATGGTGTGAGTTCCCATGGTGAATGTTCCCAAGGTGAGAGTTCCCATGGTGAGTGTTCCCATGGTGAGTGTGCCCATGGTGAGATTTCCCTTGGTGAGAGTTCCCATGGTGAGTGTGCCCATGGTCAGAGTTCCCATGCTGAATGTTCCCATGGTGAGAGGCACCATGGTGATTGTTCCCATGATGAGTGTTCCCATGATGAGAGTTCCCATGGTGAGAGCTACCCCTGGTGAGAGGTCCCATGGTGAGTGTTCCCAAGGTGAGAGTTCCCATGGCGAGAATTCCCATTGTGAGTGTTTCCATGGTGAGTGTACCCATGGTGCATGTTCCCATGGTGAATGTTCCCATGGTGAGTGTTCCCACGATGAGTGTTCAGATGGTGAGTGTTCCTATTGTGAGAATTCCAATGGTGACATTTCCCATGCAGAATGTGCCCATGGTGAGTGTTCCCATGGTGAGTATTCCCATGGTGAGTGATCCCATGGTGAGTGATCCCATAGTGAGAGCTCCCATGGAGCGAATCCAATGGTGAGTGTTCCCATGGTGAGTGTTCCCATCGTGAGTGCACACATGGTGAGTGTTCCCATGGTGAGTGTTCCCATGGTGAGTGTTCCCATGGTGAGAGTTCCCTTGGTGAGTGTTCCCATGGTGAGTGTTCCAATGGTGAATGTACCCATGGTGAGAGTTCCCATGGTGAGTGTTCCAATGGTGAGAGTTCCCATGGTGAGTGTTGCCATGGTGAGAGTTCCCATGGTGAGAGCTCCCATGGTGAGTGTTCGCATTTTGAGAGTTCCCGTTTTGAGTGTTCCCTTGGTGAGTGTTCCCATGGTGAGAGATCCCATGCTGAGCGTTCCCATGCTGAATGTTCCCAAGATGAGAGTTCCCATGGTCAGTGTTCCCCTGGTGAGCGTTCCCATGGTGGGTGTTCTCATGGTGAGTGTTCCCATGGTGAGAGTTCCCAAGGTGAGAGTTCCCACGGTGAGAGTTCACATGGTGAGTGTTCCCAAGTTGAGAATTCCCATGGTGAATATTCCCAAGGTGAGAGTTCCCATGATGAGTGTTTGCACGATGAGTGTGCCCATGGTGAGTGTTCCAATGCTGAATGTTCCCTTCGTTATAGTTTCCATGCTGAGAGTTCCCATGGTGAGAGTTCCATGGTGAAAGTACCCATGGTGATTGTTCCTATGGTGAGAGTTCCCATGAAGAATTTTCCCATGGTGAGTATTCCCATGTTGAGAGTTCCCACAGTGAGTGTTCCCATGGTGAGAGTTCCCAAGACGAGTGTTCCCATGGTGAGAGTTCCCATGGTGAGTGTTCCCGTGGTGAGAGTTCCCATGGTGAGAGTTCCGATGGTGAGTGTGCCCATGGTGAGAGTTCCCATGCTGAATGTTCCCGTGGTGAGAGTTCCCATGGTGAGTGTTCCCATGGTGAGTGTGCCCATGGTGAGATTTCCCTTAGTGAGAGTTCCCATGGTGAGTGTTCCCGTGGTGAGAGTTCCCATGGTGAGAGTTCCCATGGTGAGTGTGCCCATGGTGAGAGGTCCCATGGTGAGTGTGCCCATGGTGAGATTTCCCTTAGTGAGAGTTCCCATGGCGAGAATTCCCATTGTGAGTGTTCCCATGGTGAGTGTACCCATGGTGCATGTTCCCAAAGTGAATGTTCCCATGGTGAGTGTTCCAACGATGAGTGTTCAGATGGTGAGTGTTCCCATTGTGAGTGTTCCCATTGTGAGTGTTCCCATGGTGAGTGTACCCATGGTGCATGTTCCCATGGTGAATGTTCCCAAGGTGAGAGGTCCCATGGCGAGAGTTCCCATTGTGAGTGTTTCCATGGTGAGTGTACCCATGGTGCATGTTCCCATGGTGAGTGTTCCCATGGTGATTTTTCCCATGGTGAATGTTCCCATGGTGAGTGTTCCCACGATGAGTGTTCAGATGGTGAGTGTGCCTATTGTGAGAATTCCAATGGTGACAGTTCCCATGCAGAATGTGCCCAAGGTGAGTATTCCCATGGTGATTGTTCCCATGGTGAGCGATCCCATGGTGAGGGTTCCCATGGTGAGTGTTCCCATGGTGATTTTTCCCATGGTGAATGTTCCCATGGTGAGTGTTCCCACGATGAGTGTTCAGATGGTGAGTGTTCCTATTGTGAGAATTCCAATGGTGACAGTTCCCATGCAGAATGTGCCCATGGTGAGTATTCCCATGGTGAGTGTTCCCATGGTGAGCGATCCCATGGTGAGAGCTCCAATGGAGCGAATCCAATGGTGAGTGTTCACATGGTGAAAGTACCCATGGTGAGTGTTCCCATCGTGAGTGCACACATGGTGAGTGTTCCCATGGTGAGTGTTCCCATGGTGAGAGTTCCCATGGTGAGAGTTCATACGGTGAGTGTTCCCATGGTGAGAGTTCCCATGGTCAGATTTCCCATGGTGTATGCTCCCAAGGTGAGAGTTCCCATGGTGATTGTTTGCACAATGAGTGTTCCCATGGTGAGTGTTCCCATGCTGAATGTTCCCATGCTGATAGTTCCCATGGTGAGAGTTCCCAAGGTGAGAGTTCCCATGGTGAAAGACCCCATGATGAGTGTTCCCATGGTGAGCATTCCCATGGTAAGAGCCCCCGCCCGATGAGTGTTCCCATGCTGAGTGTTCCCATGGTGTGAGTTCCCATGGTGAGAGTTCCCATGGTGAATGTTCCCAAGGTGAGAGTTCCCATGGTGAGTGTTCCCATGGTGAGTGTGCCCATGGTGAGATTTCCCTTGGTGAGAGTTCCCTTGGTGAGTGTGCCCATGGTGAGAGTTCCCATGCTGAATGTTCCCATGGTGAGAGGCCCCATGGTGATTGTTCCCATGATGAGTGTTCCCATGATGAGAGTTCCCATGGTGAGAGCTACCCCTGGTGAGAGGTCCCATGGTGAGTGTTCCCATTGTGAGTGTTCCCATGGTGAGTGTACCCATGGTGCATGTTCCCATAGTGAATGTTCCCATGGTGAGTGTTCCCACGATGAGTGTTCAGATGGTGAGTGTTCCTATTGTGAGAATTCCAATGGTGAGTGTTCCCATGGTGAGTGTGCAAATGGTGAGATTTCCCTTAGTGAGAGTTCCCATGGTGAGTGTGCCCATTGTGAGTGTTCCAATTCCGAATGTTCCCATCGTTATAGTTTCCAAGCTGAGAGTTCCCATGGTGAGAGTTCCATCGTGAAAGTACCCATGGTGATTGTTCCTATGATGAGAGTTCCCAAGAAGAATTTTCCCATGGTGAGTATTCCCATGGTGAGAGTTCCCACAGTGAGTGTTCCCATGGTGAGAGTTCCCAAGACGAGTGTTCCCATGGTGAGAGTTCCCATGGTGAGTCTTCCCGTGGTGAGAGTTCCCATGGTGAGAGTTCCCATGGTGAGTGTGCCCATGGTGAGAGTTCCCATGCTGAATGTTCCCATGGTGAGAGTTCCCATGGTGAGTGTTCCCATGGTGAGTGTGCCCATGGTGAGATTTCCCTTAGTGAGAGTTCCCATGTTGAGTGTGCCCATGGTGAGTGTTCCAATGCTGAATGTTCCCATCGTTATTGTTTCCATGCTGAGAGTTCCCATGGTGAGAGATCCATGGTGAAAGTACCCATGGTGATTGTTCCTATGATGAGAGTTCCCATGAAGAATTTTCCCATGGTGAGTATTCCCATGGTGAGAGTTCCCACAGCGAGTGTTCCCATGGTGAGAGTTCCCAAGATGAGTGTGCCCATGGTGAGATTTCCCTTGGTGAGAGTTCCCATGGTGAGTGTGCCCATGGTGAGAGTTCCCATGCTGAATGTTCCCATGGTGAGAGTTCCCATGGTGATTGTTCCCATGATGAGTGTTCACTTGATGCGAGTTCCCATGGTGAGTGCTACCCCTGGTGAGAGGTCCCATGGTGAGTGTTCCCAAGGTGAGAGTTCCCATGACGAGAATTCCCATTGTGAGAGTTCCCATGGTGAGTGTTCCCATGGTGAGTGTTCCAATGGTGAGAGTTCCCATGGTGAGAGCTCCCATGGTGAGTGTTCGCATTTTGAGAGTTCCCGTTTTGAGTGTTCCCTTGGTGAGTGTTCCCATGGTGAGAGATCCCATGCTGAGCGTTCCCATGCTGATTGTCCCCAAGATGAGAGTTCCCATGGTCAGTGTTCCACTGGTGAGCGTTCCCATGGTGAGTGTTCTCATGGTGAGTGTTCCCATGGTGAGAGTTCCCAAGGTGAGAGTTCCCACGGTGAGAGTTCACATGGTGAGTGTTCCCAAGGTGAGAATTCCCATGGTGAATGTTCCCAAGGTGAGAGTTCCCATGATGAGTGTTTGCACGATGAGTGTGCCCATGGTGAGTGTTCCAATGCTGAATGTTCCCATCGTTATAGTTTCCATGCTGAGAGTTCCCATGGTGAGAGTTCCATGGTGAAAGTACCCATGGTGATTGTTCCTATGGTGAGAGTTCCCATGAAGAATTTTCCCATGGTGAGTATTCCCATGTTGAGAGAACCCACAGTGAGTGTTCCCATGGTAAGAGTTCCCAAGACGAGTGTTCCCATGGTGAGAGTTCCCATGGTGAGTGTTCCCATGGTGAGAGTTCCCATGGTGAGAGTTCCCATGGTGAGTGTGCCCATGGTGAGAGTTCCCATGCTGAATGTTCCCATGGTGAGAGTTCCCATGGTGAGTGTTCCCATGGTGAGTGTGCCCATGGTGAGATTTCCCTTAGTGAGAGTTCCCATGGTCAGTGTGCCCATGGTGAGTGTTCCAATGCTGAATGTTCCCATCATTATAGTTTCCATGCTGAGAGTTCCCATGGTGAGAGTTCCATGGTGAAATTACCCATGGTGATTGTTCCTATGATGAGAGTTCCCATGAAGAATTTTACCATGGTGAGTATTCCCATGGTGAGAGTTCCCACAGTGAGTGTTCCCATGGTGAGAGTTCCCAAGATGAGTGTTCCCATGGTGAGAGTTCCCATGGTGAGTATTCCCGTGGTGAGAGTTCCCATGGTGAGAGTTCCCATGGTGAGTGTGCCCATGGTGAGAGTTGCCATGCTGAATGTTCCCATGGTGAGAGTTCCCATGGTGAGTGTTCCCATGGTGAGAGTTCCCATGGTGAGATTTCCCTTGGTGAGAGTTCCCATGGTGAGTGTGCCCATGGTCAGAGTTCCCATGCTGAATGTTCCCATGGTGAGAGTTCCCATGGTGATTGTTCCCATGATGAGTGTTCCCATGATGAGAGTTCCCATGGTGAGAGCTACCCCTGGTAAGAGGTCCCATGGTGAGTGTTCCCAAGGTGAGAGTTCCCATGGCGAGAATTCCCATTGTGAGTGTTCCCATAGTGAATGTTCCCATGGTGAGTGTTCCAACGATGAGTGTTCAGATGGTGAGTGTTCCTATGGTGAGAATTCCAATGGTGACAGTTCCCGTGCAGAATGTGCCCATGGTGAGTATTCCCATGCTGATTGTTCCCATGGTGAGTCTTCCCATGGTGAGGGTTCCCATGGTGAGTGTTCCCATGGTGAGTGATCCTATGGTGAGAATTCCAATGGTGACAGTTCCCATGCAGAATGTGCCCATGGTGAGTATTCCCATGGTGATTGTTCCCATGGTGAGCGATCCCATGGTGAGTGCTCCAATGGAGCGAATCCAATGGTGAGTGTTCACATGGTGAAAGTACCCATGGTGAGTGTTCCCATCGTGAGTGTACACATGGTGAGTGTTCCCATGGTGAGTGTTCCCATGGTGAGTGTTCCCATGGTGAGTGTTCCTATTGTGAATGTTCCCATGGTGAATGTTCCCAAAGTGAGAGTTCCCATGCTGAGTGTTCCCATGGTGAGAGTTCCCATGGTCAGATTTCCCATGGTGTATGTTCCCAAGGTGAGAGTTTCCATGGTGATTGTTTGCACAATGAGTGTGCGCATGGTGAGTGTTCCCATGCTGAATGTTCCCATGGTGATAGTTCCCATGGTGAGAGTTCCCAAGTTGAGAGTTCCCATGGTGAAAGTCCCCATGATGAGTGTTCCCATGGTGAGCATTCCCATGGTGAGAGCCCCCGCCCGATGAGTGTTCCCATGGTGAGTGTTCCCCTTGTGAGAGTTCCTGCAGTGAGTGTTCCTATGGTGAGATCTCCAATGCAGTATTTTCCCATGGTGAGTATTCCCATGGTGAGAGTGCCTACGGTGAGTGTTCCCATGGTGAGAGTTCCTATGGTGTGTGTTCCTATGGTGAGAGTTGCCATGCAGTATTTTCCCGTGGTGAGTATTCCCATGGTGAGAGTGCCTACGGTGAGTGTTCCCATGGTGAGAGTTCCCACGCAGTATTTTCCCATGGTGAGTATTCCCATGGTGAGTGTGCCTACGGTGAGTGTTCCCATGGTGAGTGTTCCCATGGTCAGTGCGCCCATGGTGAGAGTTCCCAAGGTGAGTGTGCCCATGGTGAGTGCTCCCATGCTAAATGTTCCCATGGTGATAGTTCCCATGCTGAGTGTTCCCATGGTGTGAGTTCCCATGGTGAGAGTTCCCATGGTGAATGTTCCCAAGGTGAGAGTTCCCATGGTGAGTGTTCGCACGATGATTGTGCCTATGGTGAGTGTTCCCATGCTGAATGTTCGCATGGTGATAGTTACCACGGTGAGAGTTCCCATGCTGAGAGTTCCCATGGAGAAAGTACCCATGGTGAGTGTTCGAATGTTGAGTGCTCCCCTGGTGAGTGTTTCCAAGGTGAGTTTTCCTATGGTGAGAGTTCCCATGCAGAATTTTCCCATGGTGAGTATTCCCATGGTGAGAGTTCCCACTGTGAGAGTTCCCATGGTGAGTGTTCCCAAGGTGAGTGTTCCCATGGTGAGTGTTCCCATGGTGAGAGTTCCCATGGTGAATGTTCCCATGGTGAGAGTTTGCATGGTGAATGCTCCCATGGTGAATGTTCCCAAAGTGAAAGTTCCCATGGTGAGTGTTCCCCTTGTGAGAGTTCCCATGGTGAGTGTTCCTATGGTGAGAGTTCCCATGCAGTATTTTCCCGTGGTGAGTATTCCCATGGTGAGAGTGCCTACGGTGAGTGTTCCCATGGTGAGAGTTCCCATGCAGTATTTTCCAATGGTGAGTATTCCCATGGTGAGAGTGCCTACGGTGAGTGTTCCCATGGTGAGAGTTCCCATGGTCAGTGTGCCCTTGGTGAGAGTTCCCAAGGTGAGTGTGCCCATGGTGAGTGCTCCCATGCTGAATGTTCCCATGGTGATAGTTCCCATGCTGAGTGTTCCCATGGTGTGAGTTCCCATGGTGAGAGTTCCCATGGTGAATGTTGCCAAGGTGAGAGTTACCAAGGTGAGTGTTCGCATGATGAGTGTGCCCATGGTGAGTGTTCCCATGCTGAATGTTCGCATGGTGATAGTTCCCATGGTGAGAGTTCCCATGCTGAGGGTTCCCATGGAGAAAGTACCGATGGTGAGTGTTCCCATGGTGAGCGTTCCAATGGTGAGAGCCCCCCACCCCCCTAGTGAGTGTTCCCATGTTGAGTATTCCCCTGGTGAGTGTTCCCATGGTGAGTGTTCCTATGGTGAGAGTTTCCATGCAGAATTTTCCAATGTTGAGTATTCCCATGGTGAGAGTTCCCACGCTGAGTGTTCCCATGGTGAGAGTTCCCATGGTGAGTGTTCCCATGGTGCGAGTTCCCATGGTGAGTGTTCCCATGGTGAGTTTTCCCATGGTGAATGTTCCAATTGTGAATGCTCCCAAAGTGAGAGCTCCCATGCTGAGCTTTCCCATGGTTTGAGTTCCCATAGTAAGAATTCCCATGGTGAATGTTCCCTAGGTGAGAGTTCACATGGTGAGTATTGGCACGATGAGTGTGCCCATGGTGAGTGTTCCCATGGTGAGAGTTCCCATGGTGAGATTTCCCATGGTGAGTGTGCCCATGGTGAGAATTCCCATGCTGAATGTTCCCACGGTGAGAGTTCCCATGGTGAGTGTTCCCATCGTGATTGTTCCCATGGTGAGAGTTCCCATGGTGAGAGTTCCCATGGTGAGTGTGCCCATGGTGAGAGATCCATGCTGAATGTCCCCCTGGCGAGAGGTCCCATGGTGAGCGTTGCCAAGGTTGAGAGTTCCCATGGCGAGAGTTCCCTTTGTGAGTATTCCCATGGTGAGTGTACCATGGTGCATGTTCGCATGTTGAATGTTCCCATTGGTGACAGTTCCCATGCTGAATGTGCCCATGCTGAATATTCCCATGGTGAGTGTTCCCATGGTAAGCGATCCATGGTGAGAGCTCCCATGGTGAGAATCCAATGGTGAGTGTTCACATGGTGAAAGTACCCATGATGAGTGTTCCCATGGTGAGTGTACACATGGTGAGTGTTCCCATGGTGAGTGTTGACATGGTGAGAGTTCCCACGTTGAGATTTACCATGGTTAGTGTTCCCATGGTGATAGTTCCCATGGTGATAGTTCCCATGGTGAGATTTCCCATGGTCAGTGTTTGCATGGTGACAGTTCCCATGGTGCGTGTTCCCATGGTCAGTGTTCCCATGGTGAATGTTCCCATGATGAATGCTCGCAAAGTGAGAGTTCCCATGGTGAGCGTTGCTATGGTGAGAGTTCCCATGCAATAATTTCCCATGGTGAGTATGCCCTTGGTGAGAGTGCCTATGCTGGGAGTTCCCATGGTGAGAGTTCCCGTGGTGAGTGTGCCCATGGTGAGTGTTCCCATGCTGAATGTTCCCATGGTGAGTGTTCCCATGCTGAGTGTTCCCATGGTGTGAGTTCCCATGGTGAGAGTTCCCATGGTGAATGTTCCCAAGGTGAGAGTTCCCATGGTGAGTGTTCGCACGATGAGTGTGCCCATGGTGAGTGTTCCCATGCTGAATGTTCCCATGGTGATAGTTCCCATGGTGAGAGTTCCCATGGTGAGAGTTCCCATGGTGAAAGTACCCATGGTGAGTGTTCCCATGGTGAGCGTTCCCATGGTGAGAGCACCACCCTGGTGAGTGTTCCCATGTTGAGTATTCCCCTGGTGAGTGTTCCCATGGTGAGTGTTCCTATGGTGAGAGTTCCCATGCAGAATTTTCCCATGGTGAGTATTCCCATGGTGAGAGTTCCCACGGTGAGTGTTCCCATGGTGAGAGTTCCCATGGTGAGTGTTCCCATGGTGAGAGTTCCCATGGTGAGTGTTCCCATGGTGAGTGTTCCCATGGTGAATGTTCCCATTGTGAATGCTCCCAAAGTGAGAGTTCCCATGCTGAGCTTTCCCATGGTTTGAGTTCCCATAGTAAGTATTCCCATGGTGAATGTTCCCAAGGTGAGAGTTCACATGGTGAGTGTTGGCACGATGAGTGTGCCCATGGTGAGTGTTCCCATGGTGAGAGTTCCCATGGTGATATTTCCCATGGTGAGTGTGCCCATGGTGAGAATTCCCATGCTGAATGTTCCCACGGTGAAAGTTCCCATGGTGAGTGTTCCCATCGTGATTGTTCCCATGGTGAGAGTTCCCATGGTGAGAGTTCCCAAGGTGAGTGTGCCCATGGTGAGTGCTCCCATGCTGAATGTTCCCATGGTGATAGTTCCCATGCTGAGTGTTCCCATGGTGTGAGTTCCCATGGTGAGAGTTCCCATGGTGAATGTTGCCAAGGTGAGAGTTACCAAGGTGAGTGTTCGCATGATGAGTGTGCCCATGGTGAGTGTTCCCATGCTGAATGTTCGCATGGTGATAGTTCCCATGGTGAGAGTTCCCATGCTGAGAGTTCCCATGGAGAAAGTACCGATGGTGAGTGTTCCCATGGTGAGCGTTCCAATGGTGAGAGCCCCCCACCCCCCTAGTGAGTGTTCCCATGTTGAGTATTCCCCTGGTGAGTGTTCCCATGGTGAGTGTTCCTATGGTGAGAGTTTCCATGCAGAATTTTCCAATGTTGAGTATTCCCATGGTGAGAGTTCCCACGGTGAGTGTTCCCATGGTGAGAGTTCCCATGGTGAGTGTTCCCATGGTGCGAGTTCCCATGGTGAGTGTTCCCATGGTGAGTTTTCCCATGGTGAATGTTCCCATTGTGAATGCTCCCAAAGTGAGAGTTCCCATGCTGAGCTTTCCCATGGTTTGAGTTCCCATAGTAAGAATTCCCATGGTGAATGTTCCCTAGGTGAGAGTTCACATGGTGAGTATTGGCACGATGAGTGTGCCCATGGTGAGTGTTCCCATGGTGAGAGTTCCCATGGTGAGATTTCCCATGGTGAGTGTGCCCATGGTGAGAATTCCCATGCTGAATGTTCCCACGGTGAGAGTTCCCATGGTGAGTGTTCCCATCGTGATTGTTCCCATGGTGAGAGTTCCCATGGTGAGAGTTCCCATGGTGAGTGTGCCCATGGTGAGAGATCCATGCTGAATGTCCCCCTGGCGAGAGGTCCCATGGTGAGCGTTCCCAAGGTGAGAGTTCCCATGGCGAGAGTTCCCTTTGTGAGTGTTCCCATGGTGAGTGTACCCATGGTGCATGTTCGCATGTTGAATGTTCCCATGGTGACAGTTCCCATGCAGAATGTGCCCATGGTGAGTATTCCCATGGTGAGTGTTCCCATGGTGAGTGATCCCATGGTGAGAGCTCCCATGGTGAGAATCCAATGGTGAGTGTTCACATGGTGAAAGTACCCATGATGAGTGTTCCCATCGTGAGTGTACACATGGTGAGTGTTCCCATGGTGAGAGTTCCCATGGTGAGTGCTCCCATGGTGAGATTACCCATGGTGAGTGTTCCCATGGTGAGTGTTCCCATTCTGAGAGTTCCCATTTTGAGTTTTCCCATGGTGAGTGTTCCCATGCTGAATGTTCCCATGGTGATAGTTCCCATGGTGAAAGTACCCATGATGAGTGTTCCCATGGTCAGTGTTCCCCTGGTGAGAATTCCTGCGGTGAGTGTTCCCATGGTCAGTGTTCCCATGGTGAATGTTCCCATGATGAATGCTCGCAAAGTGAGAGTTCCCATGGTGAGCGTTGCTATGGTGAGAGTTCCCATGCAATAATTTCCCATGGTGAGTATGCCCTTGGTGAGAGTGCCTATGCTGGGAGTTCCCATGGTGAGAGTTCCCGTGGTGAGTGTGCCCATGGTGAGTGTTCCCATGCTGAATGTTCCCATGGTGATAGTTCCCATGCTGAGTGTTCCCATGGTGTGAGTTCCCATGGTGAGAGTTCCCATGGTGAATGTTCCCAAGGTGAGAGTTCCCATGGTGAGTGTTCGCACGATGAGTGTGCCCATGGTGAGTGTTCCCATGCTGAATGTTCGCATGGTGATAGTTCCCATGGTGAGAGTTCCCATGCTGAGAGTTCCCATGGAGAAAGTACACATGGTGAGTTTTCCCATGGTGAGCGTTCCCATGGTGAGAGCCCCCCACCCCCCTAGTGAGTGTTCCCATGTTGAGTATTCCCCTGGTGAGTGTTCCCATGGTGAGTGTTCCTATGGTGAGAGCTCCCATGCATAATTTTCCCATGGTGAGTATTCCCATGGTGAGAGTTCCCACGGTGAGTGATCCCATGGTGAGAGTTCCCATGGTGAGTGTTCCCATGGTGAGAGTTCCCATGGTGAGTGTTCCCATGGTGAGTTTTCCCATGGTGAATGTTCCCATTGTGAATGCTCCCAAAGTGAGAGTTCCCATGCTGAGCTTTCCCATGGTTTGAGTTCCCATAGTAAGAATTCCCATGGTGAATGTTCCCAAGGTGAGAGTTCACATGGTGAGTGTTGGCACGATGAGTGTGCCCATGGTGAGTGTTCCCATGGTGAGAGTTCCCATGGTGATATTTCCCATGGTGAGTGTGCCCATGGTGAGAATTCCCATGCTGAATGTTCCCACGGTGAAAGTTCCCATGGTGAGTGTTCCCATCGTGATTGTTCCCATGGTGAGAGTTCCCATGGTGAGAGTTCCCAAGGTGAGTGTGCCCATGGTGAGTGCTCCCATGCTGAATGTTCCCATGGTGTTAGTTCCCATGCTGAGTGTTCCCATGGTGTGAGTTCCCATGGTGAGAGTTCCATGGTGAATGTTGCCAAGGTGAGAGTTACCAAGGTGAGTGTTCGCATGATGAGTGTGCCCATGGTGAGTGTTCCCATGCTGAATGTTCGCATTGTGATAGTTCCCATGGTGAGAGTTCCCATGCTGAGTGTTCCCATGGAGAAAGTACCGATGGTGAGTGTTCCCATGGTGAGCGTTCCAATGGTGAGAGCCCCCCACCCCCCTAGTGAGTGTTCCCATGTTGAGTATTCCCCTGTGTGAGTGTTCCCATGGTGAGTGTTCCTATGGTGAGAGTTTCCATGCAGAATTTTCCAATGATGAGTGTTCCCATGGTGAGAGTTCCCGTGGTGAGTGTTCCCATGGTGAGAGTTCCCATGGTGAGTGTTCCCATGGTGGGAGTTCCCATGGTGAGTGTTCCCATGGTGAGTGTTCCCATGGTGATTGTTCCCATGGTGAGAGTTCCCATGGTGAGAGTTCCCATGGTGAGTGTTCCCATGGTGAGAGTTCCATGCTGAATGTCCCCCTGGCGAGAGGTCCCATGGTGAGCGTTGCCAAGGTGAGAGTTCCCATGGCGAGAGTTCCCTTTGTGAGTGTTCCCATGGTGAGAGTACCCATGGTGCATGTTCGCATGTTGAATGTTCCCATGGTGACAGTTCCCATGCAGAATGTGCCCATGGTGAGTATTCCCATGGTGAGTGTTCCCATGGTGAGTGATCCCATGGTGAGAGCTCCCATGGTGAGAATCCAATGGTGAGTGTTCACATGGTGAAAGTACCCATGATGAGTGTTCCCATCGTGAGTGTACACATGGTGAGTGTTCCCATGGTGAGAGTTCCCATTCTGAGAGTTCCCATTTTGAGTTTTCCCATGGTGAGTGTTCCCATGGTGATAGTTCCCATGGTGAAAGTACCCATGATGAGTGTTCCCATGGTCAGTGTTCCCCTGGTGAGAGTTCCTGCGGTGAGTGTTCCCATGGTCAGTGTTCCCATGGTGAATGTTCCCATGATGAATGCTCGCAAAGTGAGAGTTCCCATGGTGAGCGTTGCTATGGTGAGAGTTCCCATGCAATAATTTCCCATGGTGAGTATGCCCTTGGTGAGAGTGCCTATGCTGGGAGTTCCCATGGTGAGAGTTCCCGTGGTGAGTGTGCCCATGGTGAGTGTTCCCATGCTGAATGTTCCCATGGTGATAGTTCCCATGCTGAGTGTTCCCATGGTGAGAATTCCCATGGTGAGAGTTCCCATGGTGAATGTTCCCAAGGTGAGAGTTCCCATGGTGAGTGTTCGCACGATGAGTGTGCCCATGGTGAGTGTTCCCATGCTGAATGTTCCCAAGGTGATAGTTCCCATGGTGAGAGTTCCCATGCTGAGAGTTCCCATGGAGAAAGTACACATGGTGAGTTTTCCCATGGTGAGCGTTCCCATGGTGAGAGCCCCCCACCCCCCTAGTGAGTGTTCCCATGTTGAGTATTCCCCTGGTGACTGTTCCCATGGTGAGTGTTCCTATGGTGAGAGCTCCCATGCATAATTTTCCCATGGTGAGTATTCCCATGGTGAGAGTTCCCACGGTGAGTGATCCCATGGTGAGAGTTCCCATGGTGAGTGTTCCCATGGTGAGTGTTCCCATGGTGAGTGTTCCCATGGTGAGTGTTCCCATGGTGAATGTTCCCATGGTGAATGCTCCCAAAGTGAGAGTTCCCATGCTGAGCTTTCCCATGGTTTGAGTTCCCATAGTAAGAATTCCCATGGTGAATGTTCCCAAGGTGAGAGTTCACATGGTGAGTGTTGGCACGATGAGTGTGCCCATGGTGAGTGTTCCCATGGTGAGAGTTCCCATGGTGATATTTCCCATGGTGAGTGTGCCCATGGTGAGAATTCCCATGCTGAATGTTCCCACGGTGAAAGTTCCCATGGTGAGTGTTCCCATCGTGATTGTTCCCATGGTGAGAGTTCCCATGGTGAGAGTTCCCAAGGTGAGTGTGCCCATGGTGAGTGCTCCCATGCTGAATGTTCCCATGGTGTTAGTTCCCATGCTGAGTGTTCCCATGGTGTGAGTTCCCATGGTGAGAGTTCCCATGGTGAATGTTGCCAAGGTGAGAGTTACCAAGGTGAGTGTTCGCATGATGAGTGTGCCCATGGTGAGTGTTCCCATGCTGAATGTTCGCATTGTGATAGTTCCCATGGTGAGAGTTCCCATGCTGAGTGTTCCCATGGAGAAAGTACCGATGGTGAGTGTTCCCATGGTGAGCGTTCCAATGGTGAGAGCCCCCCACCCCCCTAGTGAGTGTTCCCATGTTGAGTATTCCCCTGGTGAGTGTTCCCATGGTGAGTGTTCCTATGGTGAGAGTTTCCATGCAGAATTTTCCAATGTTGAGTATTCCCATGGTGAGAGTTCCCACGGTGAGTGTTCCCATGGTGAGAGTTCCCATGGTGAGTGTTCCCATGGTGCGAGTTCCCATGGTGAGTGTTCCCATGGTGAGTGTTCCCATCGTGATTGTTCCCATGGTGAGAGTTCCCATGGTGAGAGTTCCCATGGTGAGTGTGCCCATGGTGAGAGATCCATGCTGAATGTCCCCCTGGCGAGAGGTCCCATGGTGAGCGTTGCCAAGGTGAGAGTTCCCATGGCGAGAGTTCCCTTTGTGAGTGTTCCCATGGTGAGAGTACCCATGGTGCATGTTCGCATGTTGAATGTTCCCATGGTGACAGTTCCCATGCAGAATGTGCCCATGGTGAGTATTCCCATGGTGAGTGTTCCCATGGTGAGTGATCCCATGGTGAGAGCTCCCATGGTGAGAATCCAATGGTGAGTGTTCACATGGTGAAAGTACCCATGATGAGTGTTCCCATCGTGAGTGTACACATGGTGAGTGTTCCCATGGTGAGAGTTCCCATTCTGAGAGTTCCCATTTTGAGTTTTCCCATGGTGAGTGTTCCCATGGTGATAGTTCCCATGGTGAAAGTACCCATGATGAGTGTTCCCATGGTCAGTGTTCCCTGGTGAGAGTTCCTGCGGTGAGTGTTCCCATGGTCAGTGTTCCCATGGTGAATGTTCCCATGATGAATGCTCGCAAAGTGAGAGTTCCCATGGTGGATCGTTGCTATGGTGAGAGTTCCCATGCAATAATTTCCCATGGTGAGTATGCCCTTGGTGAGAGTGCCTATGCTGGGAGTTCCCATGGTGAGAGTTCCCAGTGGTGAGTGTGCCCATGGTGAGTGTTCCCATGCTGAATGTTCCCATGGTGATAGTTCCCATGCTGAGTGTTCCCATGGTGTGAGTTCCCATGGTGAGAGCTCCCATGGTGAATGTTCCCAAGGTGAGAGTTCCCATGGTGAGTGTTCGCACGATGAGTGTGCCCATGGTGAGTGTTCCCATGCGAGCATTCCAATGGTGAGAGCCCCCCACCCCCCTAGTGAGTGTTCCCATGTTGAGTATTCCCCTGGTGAGTGTTCCCATGGTGAGTGTTCCTATGGTGAGAGTTTCCATGCAGAATTTTCCAATGTTGAGTATTCCCATGGTGAGAGTTCCCACGGTGAGTGTTCCCATGGTGAGAGTTCCCATGGTGAGTGTTCCCATGGTGCGAGTTCCCATGGTGAGTGTTCCCATGGTGAGTTTTCCCATGGTGAATGTTCCCATTGTGAATGCTCCCAAAGTGAGAGTTCCCATGCTGAGCTTTCCCATGGTTTGAGTTCCCATAGTAAGAATTCCCATGGTGAATGTTCCCTAGGTGAGAGTTCACATGGTGAGTATTGGCACGATGAGTGTGCCCATGGTGACTGTTCCCATGGTGAGAGTTCCCATGGTGAGATTTCCCATGGTGAGTGTGCCCATGGTGAGAATTCCCATGCTGAATGTTCCCACGGTGAGAGTTCCCATGGTGAGTGTTCCCATCGTGATTGATCCCATGGTGAGAGTTCCCATGGTGAGAGTTCCCATGGTGAGTGTGCCCATGGTGAGAGATCCATGCTGAATGTCCCCCTGGCGAGAGGTCCCATGGTGAGCGTTCCCAAGGTGAGAGTTCCCATGGCGAGAGTTCCCTTTGTGAGTGTTCCCATGGTGAGTGTACCCATGGTGCATGTTCGCATGTTGAATGTTCCCATGGTGACAGTTCCCATGCAGAATGTGCCCATGGTGAGTATTCCCATGGTGAGTGTTCCCATGGTGAGTGATCCCATGGTGAGAGCTCCCATGGTGAGAATCCAATGGTGAGTGTTCACATGGTGAAAGTACCCATGATGAGTGTTCCCATCGTGAGTGTACACATGGTGAGTGTTCCCATGGTGAGAGTTCCCATGGTGAGTGCTCCCATGGTGAGATTACCCATGGTGAGTGTTCCCATGGTGAGTGTTCCCATTCTGAGAGTTCCCATTTTGAGTTTTCCCATGGTGAGTGTTCCCATGCTGAATGTTCCCATGGTGATAGTTCCCATGGTGAAAGTACCCATGATGAGTGTTCCCATGGTCAGTGTTCCCCTGGTGAGAGTTCCTGCGGTGAGTGTTCCCATGGTCAGTGTTCCCATGGTGAATGTTCCCATGATGAATGCTCGCAAAGTGAGAGTTCCCATGGTGAGCGTTGCTATGGTGAGAGTTCCCATGCAATAATTTCCCATGGTGAGTATGCCCTTGGTGAGAGTGCCTATGCTGGGAGTTCCCATGGTGAGAGTTCCCGTGGTGAGTGTGCCCATGGTGAGTGTTCCCATGCTGAATGTTCCCATGGTGATAGTTCCCATGCTGAGTGTTCCCATGGTGTGAGTTCCCATGGTGAGAGTTCCCATGGTGAATGTTCCCAAGGTGAGAGTTCCCATGGTGAGTGTTCGCACGATGAGTGTGCCCATGGTGAGTGTTCCCATGCTGAATGTTCGCATGGTGATAGTTCCCATGGTGAGAGTTCCCATGCTGAGAGTTCCCATGGAGAAAGTACACATGGTGAGTTTTCCCATGGTGAGCGTTCCCATGGTGAGAGCCCCCCACCCCCCTAGTGAGTGTTCCCATGTTGAGTATTCCCCTGGTGAGTGTTCCCATGGTGAGTGTTCCTATGGTGAGAGTTCCCATGCAGAATTTTCCCATGGTGAGTATTCCCATGGTGAGAGTTCCCACGGTGAGTGTTCCCATGGTGAGAGTTCCCATGGTGCGAGTTCCCATGGTGAGTGTTCCCATGGTGAGTTTTCCCATGGTGAATGTTCCCATTGTGAATGCTCCCAAAGTGAGAGTTCCCATGCTGAGCTTTCCCATGGTTTGAGTTCCCATAGTAAGAATTCCCATGGTGAATGTTCCCAAGGTGAGAGTTCACATGGTGAGTGTTGGCACGATGAGTGTGCCCATGGTGAGTGTTCCCATGGTGAGAGTTCCCATGGTGATATTTCCCATGGTGAGTGTGCCCATGGTGAGAATTCCCATGCTGAATGTTCCCACGGTGAAAGTTCCCATGGTGAGTGTTCCCATCATGATTGTTCCCATGGTGAGAGTTCCCATGGTGAGAGTTCCCATGGTGAGTGTGCCCATGGTGAGAGATCCATGCAGAATGTTCCCATGGTGAGAGTTCCCATGGTGAGTGTTCCCATGATAAGTATTCTCATGATGAGAGTTCCCATGGTGAGAGCTCCCCCTGGCGAGAGGTCCCATGGTGAGCATTCCCAAGGTGAGAGTTCCCATGGCGAGAGTTCCCTTTGTGAGTGTTCCCATGGTGAGTGTGCCCATGGTGCATGTTCGCATGTTGAATGTTCCCATGGTGAGTGTTCCCACGATGAGTGTTCAGATGGTGAGTGTTCCCATGATGAGTGTTCCCATGGTGAGAGCCCCCCCCCCCCCCCCCCCCCAGTGAGTGTTCCCATGGTGAGTGTTCCCCAGGTGAGTGTTCCCATGGTGAGTGTTCCTTTGATGACAGTTCCCATGGTGAGTGCTCCCATTGCGAGAGTTCCCATGGTGAGTGTTCCCATGGTGATTTTTCCCATGGTGAATGTTCCCATGGTGAGTGTTCCCACGATGATTGTTCGATGGAGAGTGTTCCTATGGTGAGAATTCCAATGGTGACAGTTCCCATGCAGATTGTGCCCAAGGTGATTATTCCCATGGTGAGTGTTCCCATGGTGAGCGATCCCATGGTGAAAGCTCCCATGATGAGAGTTCCCATGGTGAGAGCTCCACCTGGTGAGAGGTCCCATGGTGATTGTGCCCATGGTTAGAGTTACCATGCTGAATGATCCCATGGTGAGAGTTCTCATGGTGAGTGTTCCCATGATGAGTGTTCCCATGATGAGAGTTCCCATGGTGAGAGCTCCCCCGATGAGAGGTCCCATGGTGAGTGTTCCCAAATTGAGAGTTCCCATGGCGAGAGGTCCCCCTGGTGAGAGGCCCCATGGTGAGTGTTCCCATTGTGAGTGTTCCCATGGTGAGTGTACCCATGGTGCATGTTCCCATGGTGAATGTTCCCAAGGTGAGAGGCCCATGGCGAGAGTTCCCATTGTGAGTGTTTCCATGGTGAGTGTACCCATGGTGCATGTTCCCATGGTGAATGTTCCCATGGTGAGTGTTCCCACGATGAGTGTTCAGATGGTGAGTGTTCCTATGGTGAGAATTCCAATGGTGACAGTTCTCATGCAGAATGTGCCCATGGTGAATATTCCCATGGTGAGTGATCCCATGGTGAGCGATCCCATGGTGAGAGCTCCCATGGTGAGTGCTCCCATGGTGAGAGTACCCATGGTGAGAGTTCCCATGGTGAGTGTTCCCAAGGTGAGTGTTCCCATGGTGAGTGTTCTCATGGTGAGAGTTCCCATGGTGAATGTTCCCATGGTGAAAGTTCCCCTAGTGAAAGTTCCCATGCTGAGTGTTCCCATGGTGAGAGTTCCCATGGTGAGAGTTCCCATGGTGAGTGTGCCCATGGTGAGAATTCCCATGCTGAATGTTCCCATGGTGAGAGTTCCCATGGTGAGTGTTCCCATGGTGATTTGTTCCCATGGTGAAAGTTCCCATGGTGAGAATTCCAATGGTGAGTGTGCCCATGGTGTGAGTTCCCATGCTGAATGTTCCCATGGTGAGAGTTCCCTTGGTGAGTGTTCCCATGATGAGTGTTCCCATGATGAGAGTTCCCATGGTGAGAGCTCCCCCTGATGAGAGGTCCCATGGTGAGTGTTCCCAAATTGAGAGTTTCCATGGCGAGAGTTCCCATTGTGAGTGTTCCCATGGTGAGTGTACCCATGGTGCATGTTCCCATGGTGAATGTTCCCATGGTGAGAGTTCCCATGCAGAATTTTCCCATGGTGATCATTCCCATGGTGAGAGCCCCCCCCCCCCCCTAGTGAGTGTTCCCATGGTGAGTGTTCCCCAGGTGAGTGTTCCCATGGTGAGTGTTCCTTTGGTGACAGTTCCCATGGTGAGTGCTCCCATTGCGAGAGTTCCCATGGTGAGTGTTCCCATGGTGATTTTTCCAATGGTGAATGTTCCCATGGGGAGTGTTCCCACGATGATTGTTCAGATGGAGAGTGTTCCTATGGTGAGAATTCCAATGGTGACAGTTCCCATGCAGATTGTGCCCAAGGTGATTATTCCCATGGTGAGTGTTCCCATGGTGAGCGATCCCATGGTGAAAGCTCCCATGATGAGAGTTCCCATGGTGAGAGCTCCACCTGGTGAGAGGTCCCATGGTGATTGTGCCCATGGTTAGAGTTACCATGCTGAATGATCCCATGGTGAGAGTTCTCATGGTGAGTGTTCCCATGATGAGTGTTCCCATGATGAGAGTTCCCATGGTGAGAGGTCCCCCTGGTGAGAGGCCCCATGGTGAGTGTTCCCATTGTGAGTGTTCCCATGGTGAGTGTACCCATGGTGCATGTTCCCATGGTGAATGTTCTCAAGGTGAGTGTTCCCATGGTGAGAGTTCCCATGCTGAGTGTTCCCATGGTTAGGATTCCCATGCTGAATGTTCCCATGGCGAGAGTTCCCATGATGAGTGTTCCCATGGTAATTGTTCCCATGGTGAGAGTTCCCATGGTGAGAGTTCCCATGGTGAGTTTGCCCATGCTGAGAGTTCCCATGCTGAATTTTCCCATGGTGAGAGTTCCCATGGTGAGTGTTCCCATGATGAGTTTTCCCATGATGAGAGGTCCCATGGTGAGATCTCCCCCTGGTGAGAGGTCCCATGGTGAGTGTTACCAAGGTGAGAGTTCACATGGCGAGAGTTTCCATTGTGAGTGTTCCCATGGTGAGCGTTCCCATGGTGAGAGCACCCCCTCCGGTGAGTGTTCCCATGGTGAGTGTTCCCCTGGTGAGTGTTCAATGGTGTGTGTTCCTATGGTGAGAGTTCCCATGCAGAATTTTCCCATGGTGAGTATTCCCATTTTGAGAGTTCCCACGGTGAGTATTCCCATGTTGAGAGTTCCCATGCTGATTGTTCCCATGGTTAGAATTCCCATGCTGAATGTTCCCATGGTGAGAGTTCCCATGATGAGTGTTCCCATGGTGATTGTTCCCATGGTGAGAGTTCCCATGGTGAGAGTTCCCATGGTGAGTTTGCCCATGGTGAGAGTTCCCATGCTGAATTTTCCCATGGTGAGAGTTCCCATGGTGAGTGTTCCCATGATGAGTGTTCCCATGATGAGAGTTCCCATGGTGAGATCTCCCCCTGGTGAGAGGTCCCATGGTGAGTGTTCCCAAGGTGAGAGTTCCCATGGCGAGAGTTCCCATTGTGAGTGTTCCCATGGTGAGTGTACCGATGGTGCATGTTCCCATGGTGAATGTTCCCATGGTGAGTGTTCCCACGCTAAGTGTTCAGATGGTGAGTGTTCCTATGGTGAGAATTCCAATGGTGACAGTTCCCATGCAGAATGTGCCCAAGGTGAGTATTCCCATGGTGGGTGTTCCCATGGTGAGCAATCCCATGGTGAGAGCTCCCATGATGAGAGTTCCCATGGTGAGAGCTGCCCCTGGTGAGTGTTCCCATTGTGAGTGTTCCAATGGTGAGTGTACCCATGGTGCATGTTCCCATGGTGAATGTTCCCATGGTGAGTGTTCCCACGATGAGTGTTCAGATGGTGTGTTCCTATGGTGCGAATTCGAATGGTGACAGTTCCCATGCAGAATGTGCCCATGGTGAGTATTCCCATTGTGTGTGTTCCCATGGTGAGCGATCCCATGGTGAGAGCTCCCATGGTGAGAATCCCATGGTGAGTGTTCACATGGTGAAAGTACCCATGGTGAGTGTTCCCATCGTGAGTGTACACATGGTGAGTGTTCCCATGGTGAGAGGTCCAATAGTAAGTGCTCCCATGGTGAGAGTACCCATGGTGAGTGTTGCCATGGTGTGTTCCCATGCTGAATGTTCCCACGGTGATATTTCCCATAGTGAGAATTCACATGGTGAGAGATCCCATGGTGAAAGTACCCATGATGATTGTTCCCAAGGTGAGTGTTCCCCTGGTGAGTGTTCCTACGTTGCGTGTTCCCATGGTGAGTGGTCCCATGGTGAATGTTCCCATGATGAATGCTCCCAAAGTGAGAGTTCCCATGGTGAGCGTTGCTATGGTGAGATTTCCCATGCAGTATTTTCCCATGGTGAGTATTCCCATGGTGAGAGTGCCTACGGTGGGAGTTCCCATGGTGACAGTTCCCATGGTGAGTGTTCCCATGGTGAGAGTTCCCATGGTGAGTGTTCCCATGGTGAGTGTTCCCATTGTGGATGTTCCCATGATGAATGCTCCCAAAGTGGGAGTTGTTATGCTCACTGTTCCCATGGTGATGTTTCCCATGGTGAGAGTTTCAATGGTAAATGTTCCCAAGGTGAGAGTTCCCACGGTGAGCTTTCCCATGGTGAGTGTTCCCAAGGTGAGTGTTGCCATGGTGAGTGTTCCCATGGTGAGTGTTCCCATGGTGAGAGTTCCCATGGTGAATGTTCCCATGGTGAGAGATTGCATGGTGAATGTTCCCATGGTGAATGTTCCCCAAGTGAAAATGCCCATCATGAGTGTTGCCAAGGGGAGAGTTCCCATGGGGAGTGTTCGCACGATGAGTGTGCCCATGGTGAGTGTTCCCATGGTGCATGTTCCCATGGTGATAGTTCCCAAGCTGAGTGTTCATGGTGTGAGTTCCCATGGTGAGAGTTCCCATGGTGAATGATCCCAAGGTGAGAGTTCCCATGGGGAGTGTTCGCACGATGAGTGCGCCCATGGTGCGTGTTCCCATGCTGAATGTTCGCATGGTGATTGTTCCCATGGTGAGATCTCCCATGGTGAAAGTATCAATGGTGAGTGTTCCCATGGTGAGTGTACCTATGTGAGAGTTCCCATGCAGAATTTTCCCATGGTGAGTATTCCAATATTGAGAGTTCCCACGGTGAGTGTTCCCATGGGGAGAGTTCCCATGCTGAGTGTTCCCATGGTTAGAATTCCCATGCTGAATGTTCCCATGGCGAGAGTTCCCATGATGAGTGTTCCCATGGTGATTGTTCCCATGGTGAGAGTTCCCATGGTGAGAGTTCCCATGGTGAGTTTGCCCATGCTGAGAGTTCCCATGCTGAATTTTCCCATGGTGAGAGTTCCCATGGTGAGTATTCCCATGATGAGTTTTCCCATGATGAGAGGTCCCATGGTGTGATCTCCCCCTGGTGAGAGGTCCCATGGTGAGTGTTACCAAGGTGAGAGTTCACATGGCGAGAGTTTCCATTGTGAGTGTTCCCATGGTGAGTGCACCCATGGTGCATGTTCCCATGGTGAATGTTCCCATGGTGAGTGTTCCCACGATGAGTGTTCAGATGGTGAGTGTTCCTATGGTGAGAATTCCAATGGTGACAGTTCCCATGCAGATTGTGCCCAAGGTGAGTATTCCCATGGTGAGTGTTCCCATGGTGAGCGATCCCATGGTGAAAGCTCCCATGATGAGAGTTCCCATGGTGAGAGTTCCACCTGGTGAGAGGTCCCATGTTGATTGTGCCCATGGTTAGAGTTACCATGCTGAATGATCCCATGGTGAGACTTCTCATGGTGAGTGTTCCCATGATGAGTGTTCCCATGATGAGAGTTCCCATGGTGAGAGCTTCCCCTGGTGAGAGGCCCCTTGGTGAGTGTTCCCATTGTGAGTGTTCCCATGGTGAGTGTACCCATGGTGCATGTTCCCATGGTGAATGTTCCCAAGGTGAGAGGTCCCATGGCGAGAGTTCCCATTGTGAGTGTTTCCATGGTGAGTGTACCCATGGTGCATGTTCCCATGGTGAATGTTCCCATGGTGAGTGTTCCCACGATGAGTGTTCAGATGGTGAGTGTTCCTATGGTGAGAATTCCAATGGTGACAGTTCTCATGCAGAATGTGCCCATGGTGAGTATTCCCATGGTGAGTGCTCCCATGGTGAGAGTTCCCATTTTGAGAGTTCCCATTTTGAGAGTTCCAATTTTGAGTGTTCCCATGGTGAGTGTTCCCATGCTGAATGTTCCCATGGTGATAGTTCCCATAGTGAGAGTTCCCATCCTGAGAGTTCCCATGGTGAAAGTACCCATGATGACTGTTCCAATGGTGAGTGTTCCCCTGGTGAGAGTTCCTACGGAGAGTGTTCCCATGGTGAATGCACCCAAAGTGAGAGTTCCCATGGTGAGTGTTGCTATGGTGACAGTTCCCATGCAGTATTTTCCCATGGTGAGTATTCCCATGGTGAGAGCGCCTACGGTGGGTGTTCCCATGGTGAGAGATCCCATGGTGAGTGTTCCCATGGTGAGAGTTCCCATGGTGAGTGTTCCCATGGTGAGTGTTTGCATGGTGAATGTTCCCATGATGAATGCTCCCAAAGTGAGAGTTCCAATGCTGAGTGTTCCCATGGTGAGTGTTCCCATGGTGAGAGTTCCCATGGTGAATGTTCCCATGGTGAGTGTTCCCATGGTGAATGTTCCCATGGTGAAAGTTCCCCTAGTGAAAGTTCCCATGCTGAGTGTTCCCAAGGGGAGTGTTCCCATGGTGAGTGTTCCCCTGGTGAGTGTTCCCATGGTGAGTGTTCCTATGGTGAGAGTTCCCATGCAGAATTTTCCCATGGTGAGTATTCCCATGGTGAGAGTTCCGACGGTGATTGTTCCCATGGTGAGAGTTCCCATGGTGAGTTTTCCCATGGTGAGAGTTCCCATGGTGAGTGTCCCATGGTGAGTATTCCCATGGCGAATGTTCCCATGGTGAATGCTCCCAAAGTGTGAGTTCCCATGCTGAGTGTTCCCATGGTGAGTGTTCCCATGCTGAATGTTCCCTTGTGATAGATTCCATGCTGAGAGTTCCCATGGTGAGAGTTCCCATGGTGAAAGTACCACTGGTGAGTGTTCCCATGGTGAGCGTTCCCATGGTGAGAGCACCCCCTCCGGTGAGTGTTCCCATGGTGAGTGTTCCCCTGATGAGTGTTCCAATGGTGTGTGTTCCTATGGTGAGAGTTCCCATGCAGAATTTTCCCATGGTGAGTATTCCCATATTGAGAGTTCCCACGGTGAGTATTCCCATGGTGAGAGTTCCCATGCTGAGTGTTCCCATGGTTAGAATTCCCATGCTGAATGTTCCCATGGTGAGAGTTCCCATGATGACTGTTCCCATGGTGATTGTTCCCATGGTGAGAGTTCCCATGGTGAGAGTTCCCATGGTGAGTTTGCCCATGCTGAGAGTTCCCATGCTGAATTTTCCCATGGTGAGAGTTCCCATGGTGAGTGTTCCCATGATGAGTGTTCCCATGGTGAGAGTTCCCATGGTGAGAGCTCCCCCTGGTGAGAGTTCCCATGGTGAGTGTTCCCAAGGTGAGAGTTCCCATGGCGAGAGTTTCCATTGTGAGTGTTCCCATGGTGAGTGTACCGATGGTGCATGTTCCCATGGTGAATGTTCCCATGGTGAGTGTTCCCACTCTAAGTGTTCAGATGGTGAGTGTTCCTATGGTGAGAATTCCAATGGTGACAGTTCCCATGCAGAATGTGCCCAAGGTGAGTATTCCCATGGTGAATGTTCCCAAGGTGAGAGTTCCCATGGTGAGAGTTCCCATGGTCAGTGTGCCCATGGCAAGAGTTGCCAAGGTGAGTGTTCCCATGGTGAGTGTTCCCATGGTGAGAGTTCCCATGGTGAATGTTCCCATGGTGAGAGATTGCATGGTGAATGTTCCCATGGTGAAAGTTCCCCAAGTGAAAGTTCCCATGCTGAGTGTTCCCAAGGGGAGTGTTCCCATGGTGAGTGTTCCCCTGGTGAGTGTTCCCATGGTGAGTGTTCCTATGGTGAGAGTTCCCATGCAGAATTTTCCCATGGTGAGTATTCCCATGGTGAGAGTTCCCACGGTGAGTGTTCCCATGGTGAGAGTTCCCATGGTGAGTTTTCCCATGGTGAGAGTTCCCATGGTGAGTGTTCCCATGGTGAGTTTTCCCATGGTGCATGTTACCATGGTGAATGCTACCAAAGTGAGAGTTCCCATGCTGAGTGTTCCCATGGTGAGTGTTCCCATGCTGAATGTTCTCATGGTGAGAGTTCCCATGGTGAGAGTTCCCATGGTGAAAGTACCCATGGTGAGTGTTCCCATGGTGAGCGTTCCCATGGTGAGAGCACCCCTCTGGTGAGTGTTCCCATGGTGAGTGTTCCCCTGGTGAGTGTTCCCATGGTGAGTGTTCCTATGGTGAGAGTTCCCATGCAGAATTTTCCCATGGTGAGTATTCCCATATTGAGAGTTCCCATGGTGAGTATTCCCATGGTGAGAGTTCCCATGCTGAGTGTTCCCATGGTTAGAATTCCCATGCTGAATGTTCCCATGGTGAGAGTTCCCATGATGAGTGTTCCCATGGTGATTGTTCCCATGGTGAGAGTTCCCATGGTGAGAGTTCCCATGGTGAGTTTGCCCATGCTGAGAGTTCCCATGCTGAATTTTCCCATGGTGAGAGTTCCCATGGTGAGTGTTCCCATGATGAGTGTTCCCATGATGAGAGTTCCCATGGTGAGATCTCCCCCTGGTGAGAGTTCCCATGGTGAGTGTTCCCAAGGTGAGAGTTCCCATGGCGAGAGTTTCCATTGTGAGTGTTCCCATGGTGAGTGTACCGATGGTGCATGTTCCCATGGTGAATGTTCCCATGGTGAGTGTTCCCACTCTAAGTGTTCAGATGGTGAGTTTTCCTATGGTGAGAATTCCAATGGTGACAGTTCCCATGCAGAATGTGCCCAAGGTGAGTATTCCCATGGTGAATGTTCCCATGGTGAGCAACCCCATGGTGAGAGCTCCCATGATGAGAGTTCCCATGGTGAGAGCTGCCCCTGGTGAGTGTTCCCATTGTGAGTGTTCCAATGGTGAGTGTACCCATGGTGCATGTTCCCATGGTGAATGTTCCCATGGTGAGTGTTCCCACGATGAGTGTTCAGATGGTGAGTGTTCCTATGGTGCGAATTCCAATGGTGACAGTTCCCATGCAGAATGTTCCCATGGTGAGTATTCCCATGGTGTGTTTTCCCATGGTGAGCGATCCCATGGTGAGAGCTCCCATGGTGAGAATCCCATGGTGAGTGTTCAAATGGTGAAAGTACCCATGGTGAGTGTTCCCATCGTGAGTGTACACATGGTGAGTGTTCCCATGGTGAGAGGTCCAATAGTAAGTGCTCCCATGGTGAGAGTACCCATGGTGAGTGATGCCATGGTGAGTGTTCCCACTTTGAGAGTTCCCATTTTGAGTGTTCCCATGGTGAGTGTTCCCATGCTGAATGTTCCCACGGTGATATTTCCCATAGTGAGAGTTCACATGGTGAGAGATCCCATGGTGAAAGTACCCATGATGATTGTTCCCAAGGTGAGTGTTCCCCTGGTGAGTGTTCCTACGTTGCTTGTTCCCATGGTGAGTGGTCCCATGGTGAATGTTCCCATGATGAATGCTCCCAAAGTGAGAGTTCCCATGGTGAGCGTTGCTATGGTGAGATTTCCCATGCAGTATTTTCCCATGGTGAGTATTCCATTGGTGAGAGTGCCTACGGTGGGTGTTCTCATGGTGACAGTTCCCATGGCGAGTGTTCCCATGGTGAGAGTTCCCATGGTGAGTGTTCCCATGTTGAGTGTTCCCAAGGTGAGTGTTCTCATGGTGAGTGTTCCCATGGTGAGAGTTCCCATGGTGAATGTTCCCATGCTGAAAGTCCCCAAGATGAGAGTTCCCATGGTCAGTGTTCCACTGGTGAGCGTTCCCATGGTGAGTGTTCTCATGGTGAGTGTTCCCATGGTGAGAGTTCCCAAGGTGAGAGTTCCCACGGTGAGAGTTCACATGGTGAGTGTTCCCAAGGTGAGAATTCCCATGGTGAATGTTCCCAAGGTGAGAGTTCCCATGATGAGTGTTTGCACGATGAGTGTGCCCATGGTGAGTGTTCCAATGCTGAATGTTCCCATCGTTATAGTTTCCATGCTGAGAGTTCCCATGGTGAGAGTTCCATGGTGAAAGTACCCATGGTGATTGTTCCTATGATGAGAGTTCCCATGAAGAATTTTACCATGGTGAGTATTCCCATGGTGAGAGTTCCCACAGTGAGTGTTCCCATGGTGAGAGTTCCCAAGATGAGTGTTCCCATGGTGAGAGTTCCCATGGTGAGTGTTCCCGTGGTGAGAGTTCCCATGGTGAGAGTTCCCATGGTGAGTGTGCCCATGGTGAGAGTTCCCATGCTGAATGTTCATATGGTGAGAGTTCCCATGGTGAGTGTTCCCATGGTGAGTGTGCCCATGGTGAGATTTCCCTTGGTGAATGTTCCCATGGTGAGAGTTCCCATGGTGATTGTTCCCATGATGAGTGTTCCCATGATGAGAGTTCCCATGGTGAGAGCTACCCCTGGTAAGAGGTCCCATGGTGAGTGTTCCCAAGGTGAGAGTTCCATGGCGAGAATTCCCATTGTGAGTGTTCCCATAGTGAATGTTCCCATGGTGAGTGTTCCAACGATGAGTGTTCAGATGGTGAGTGTTCCTATGGTGAGAATTCCAATGGTGACAGTTCCCGTGCAGAATGTGCCCATGGTGAGTATTCCCATGCCGATTGTTCCCATGGTGAGTGTTCCCATGGTGAGGGTTCCCATGGTGAGTGTTCCCATGGTGAGTGATCCCATGGTGAGTGCTCCAATGGAGCGAATCCAATGGTGAGTGTTCACATGGTGAAAGTACCCATGGTGAGTGTTCCCATCGTGAGTGTACACATGGTGAGTGTTCCCATGGTGAGTGTTCCCATGGTGAGTGTTCCCATGGTGAGTGTTCCTATTGTGAATGTTCCCATGGTGAATGTTCCCAAAGTGAGAGTTCCCATGCTGAGTGTTCCCATGGTGAGAGTTCCCATGGTCAGATTTCCCATGGTGTATGTTCCCAAGGTGAGAGTTTCCATGGTGATTGTTTGCACAATGAGTGTGCGCATGGTGAGTGTTCCCATGCTGAATGTTCCCATGGTGATAGTTCCCATGGTGAGAGTTCCCAAGTTCAGAGTTCCCATGGTGAAAGTCCCCATGATGAGTGTTCCCATGGTGAGCATTCCCATGGTGAGAGCCCCCGCCCGATGAGTGTTCCCATGGTGAGTGTTCCCCTTGTGAGAGTTCCTGCAGTGAGTGTTCCTATGGTGAGATCTCCAATGCAGTATTTTCCCATGGTGAGTATTCCCATGGTGAGAGTGCCTACGGTGAGTGTTCCCATGGTGAGAGTTCCTATGGTGTGTGTTCCTATGGTGAGAGTTGCCATGAAGTATTTTCCCGTGGTGAGTATTCCCATGGTGAGAGTGCCTACGGTGAGTGTTCCCATGGTGAGAGTTCCCACGCAGTATTTTCCCATGGTGAGTATTCCCATGGTGAGTGTGCCTACGGTGAGTGTTCCCTTGGTGAGTGTTCCCATGGTCAGTGCGCCCATGGTGAGAGTTCCCAAGGTGAGTGTGCCCATGGTGAGTGCTCCCATGCTAAATGTTCCCATGGTGATAGTTCCCATGCTGAGTGTTCCCATGGTGTGAGTTCCCATGGTGAGAGTTCCCATGGTGAATGTTCCCAAGGTGAGAGTTCCCATGGTGAGTGTTCGCACGATGATTGTGCCTATGGTGAGTGTTCCCATGCTGAATGTTCGCATGGTGATAGTTACCACGGTGAGAGTTCCCATGCTGAGAGTTCCCATGGAGAAAGTACCCATGATGAGTGTTCCCATGTTGAGTGTTCCCCTGGTGAGTGTTTCCATGGTGAGTTTTCCTATGGTGAGAGTTCCCATGCAGAATTTTCCCATGGTGAGTATTCCCATGGTGAGAGTTCCCACGGTGCGAGTTCCCATGGTGAGTGTTCCCAAGGTGAGTGTTCCCATGGTGAGTGTTCCAATGGTGAGAGTTCCCATGGTGAATGTTCCCATGGTGAGAGTTTGCATGGTGAATGCTCCCATGGTGAATGTTCCCAAAGTGAAAGTTCCCATGCTGAGTGTTCCCATGGTGAGAGTTCCCATGGTGAATGTTCCCATGGTGAGAGTTTACATGGTGAATGCTCCCATGGTGAATGTTCCCAAAGTGAATGTTCCCATGCTGAGTGTTCCCAAGGTGAGAGTTCCCATGGTGAGAGTTCCCATGGTGTATGTTCCCAAGGGGAGAGTTCCCATGGTGAGTTTTCGTACGATGTGCGTGCCCATGGTGAGTGTTCCCATGCTGAATGTTCCCATGTTGATAGTTCCCATGCTGAGTGTTCCCATGTGTGAGTTCCCATGGTTAGTGTTCCCATGGTGAGAGTTCCCATGCAGAATTTTCCCATGGTGAGTATTCCCATGGTGAGAGTTCCCATGGTGAGTGTTCCCATGGTGAGTTTTCCCATTGTGACTTTTCCCAAGGTGAATGCACCCAAAGTGAGAGTCCCCATGCTGAGTGTTCCCATGGTTTGAGTTCCCATGGTGAGAATTCCCATGGTGAATGTTCCCAAGGTGATAGTTCCCATGATGAGTGTTTGCATGATGAGTGTGCCCATGGTGAATGTTGCAATGCTGAATGTTCCCATCGTTATAGTTTCCATGCTGAGAGTTCCCATGGTGAGAGTTCCATGGTGAAAGTACCCATGGTGATTGTTCCTATGGTGAGAGTTCCCATGAAGAATTTTCCCATGGTGAGTATTCCCATGGTGAGAGTTCCCACAGTGAGTGTTCCCATGGTGAGAGTTCCCAAGATGAGTGTTCCCATGGTGAGAGTTCCCATGGTGAGTGTTCCCATGGTGAGAGTTCCCATGGTGAGAGTTCCCATGGTGAGTGTGCCCATGGTGAGAGTTCCCATGCTGAATGTTCCCATGGTGAGAGTTCCCATGGTGAGTGTTCCCATGTTGAGTGTTCCCATGGTGAGAGTTCCCTTGGTGAGAGTTCCCATGGTGAGTGTGCCCATGGTGAGTGTTCCCATGCTGAATGTTCCCATGGTGAGAGATCCCATG
The DNA here is from genome assembly GCF_017639515.1 of Carcharodon carcharias. NCBI lineage: Eukaryota > Metazoa > Chordata > Chondrichthyes > Lamniformes > Lamnidae > Carcharodon > Carcharodon carcharias. The sequence goes on from NC_054499.1 coordinate 21,377,864, forward strand.
ATGAGTGTTCCCATGGTGAGTGTTCCCATGGTGAGAGTTCCCATGGTGAGAGCTCCCCCTGTTGAGAGGTCCCATGGTGAGTGTTCCCAAGGTGAGAGTTCCCATGGCGAGAATTCCCATTGTGAGTATTCCGATGGTGAGTGTACGCATGGTGATGTTCCATGGTGAGTGTTCCATGGTGAGTGTTCCAAGGTGATGTGTTCACATGGTGAGATGTTCCTATGGTGATGTTCCCATGGTGAGATGTTCCCATGCGAATGTGCCCATGGTGAGTGTCCCAGGTGTGAGTGTTCCCATGGTGAGTTTCCATGGTGAGAGCTCCATGGTGAATGTTCCCATGGTGAGTGTTCCCATGGTGAGAATTCCCATGGTGAGTGTTCCATGGTGAGAGTTCCCATGGTGAGTGTTCCCATGGTGAGAGTTCCCATGGTGAGTGTTCCCAGGTGAGTGTTCCAATGGTGAGTGTACGCATGGTGAGTGTTCCCATGGTGAATGTTCCCATGGTGAGTGTTCCCAAGGTGAGCGTTCCCATGGTGAGAGATCCCATGGTGGGTGTTCCCATGAAGTGATTTCCCATGCTGAATTTTACCATGGTGAATGTTCCCATGGTGATTGTTTGCACAATGAGTGTGCCCATGGTTAGTGTTCCCATGCTGAATGTTCCCATGGTGATAGTTCCCATGGTGAGAGTTCCCAAGGTGAGAGTTCCCATGGTGAAAGTCCCCATGATGAGTGTTCCCATGGTGAGCATTCCCATGGTGAGAGCCCCCTCCCGCTGAGTGTTCCCATGGTGAGTGTTCCCCTTGTGAGAGTTCCTGCAGTGAGTGTTCCTATGGTGAGAGTTCCAATGCAGTATTTTCCCATGGTGAGTATTCCCATGGTGAGAGTGCCTACGGTGAGTGTTCCCATGGTGAGTGTTCCCATGGTGAGTGTTCCTATGGTGAGAGTTCCCATGCAGTATTTTCCCATGGTAAGTATTCCCATGGTGAGATTGCCTACGGTGAGTGTTCCAATGGTGAGAGTTCCCATGCAGTATTTTCCCATGGTGAGTATTCCCATGGTGAGAGTGCCTACGGTGAGTGTTCCCATGGTGAGAGTTCCCATGGTCAGTGTGCCCATGGTGAGAATTCCCAAGGTGAGTGTGCCCATGGTGAGTGCTCCCATGCTGAATGTTCCCATGGTGATAGTTCCCATGCTGAGTGCTCCCATGGTGTGAGTTCCCATGGTGAGAGTTCCCATGGTGTATGTTCCCAAGGTGAGAGTTCCCATGGTGAGTGTTCGCACGATTAGTGTGCCCATGGTGAGTGTTCCCATGCTGAATGTCCGCATGGTGATAGTTACCACGGTGAGAGTTCCCATGCTGAGAGTTCCCATGGAGAAAGTACCGATGGTGAGTGTTCCCATGGTGAGCGTTCCAATGGTGAGAGCCCCCCACCACCCTAGTGAGTGTTCCCATGTTGAGTGTTCCCCTGGTGCGTGTTCCCATGGTGAGTTTTCCTATGGTGAGAGTTCCCATGCAGAATTTTCCAATGGTGAGTATTCCCATGGTGAGTGTTCCCATGTTGATAGTTCCCATGCTGAGTGTTCCCATGTGAGAGTTCCCATGGTGAGTGTTCCTATGGTGAGAGTTCCCATGCAGAATTTTCCAAAGGTGAGTATTCCCATGGTGAGAGTTCCCTTGGTGAGTGTTCCCATGGTGAGTTTTCCCATGGTGACTGTTCCCTTGGTGAATGCTCCCATGATGAGTGCTTGCCCGATGAGTGTGCCCATGGTGAGTGTTCCAATGCTGAATGTTCCCATCGTTATAGTTTCCATGCTGAGAGTTCCCATGGTGAGAGTTCCATGGTGAAAGTACCCATGGTGATTGTTCCTATGGTGAGAGTTCCCATGAAGAATTTTCCCATGGTGAGTATTCCCATGGTGAGAGTTCCCACAGTGAGTGTTCCCATGGTGAGAGTTCCCAAGATGAGTGTTCCCATGGTGAGAGTTCCCATGGTGAGTGTTCCCGTGGTGAGAGTTCCCATGGTGAGAGTTCCCATGGTGAGTGTTCCCATGGTGAGATTTCCCTTGGTGAGAGTTCCCATGGTGAGTGTTCCCATGGTGAGATTTCCCATGGTGAGAGTTCCCATGGTGAGTCTTCCCATGGTGAAAGTTCCCATGCTGAATGTTCCCATGGTGAGAGTTCCCATGGTGATTGTTCCCATGATGAGAGTTCCCATGATGAGAGTTCCCATGATGAGAGTTCCCATGGTGAGTGTTCCCATGGTGAGAGTTCCCATGCTGAATGTTCCCATGGTGAGAGTTCCCATGGTGATTGTTCCCATGATGAGTGTTCCCATGATGAGAGTTCCCATGGTGAGATCTCACCCTGGTGAGAGGACCCATGGTGAGTGTTCCCAAGGTGAGAGTTCCCATGGTGAGAATTCCCATTTGAATGTTCCCATGGTGAGTGTACCCATGGTGCATGTTCCCATGGTGAATGTTCCCTTGGTGAGTGTTCCCACGATGAGTGTTCAGATGGTGAGTGTTCCTATGGTGAGAATTCCAATGCTGACAGTTCCCATGCAGAATGTGCCCATGGTGAGTATTCCCATTGTGTGTGTTCCCATGGTGAGCGATCCCATTGTGAGAGCTCCCATGGTGAGTGTTCGCATTTTGAGAGTTCCCGTTTTGAGTGTTCCCTTGGTGAGTGTTCCCATGGTGAGAGATCATATGCTGAGCGTTCCCATGCTGAACGTTCCCAAGTTGAGAGTTCCCATGGTCAGTGCTCCCCTGGTGAGAGTTCCCATGGTGAGTGTTCTCATGGTGAGTGTTCCCATGGTGAGAGTTCCCAAGGTGAGAGTTCCCACGGTGAGAGTTCACATGGTGTGTTCCCAAGGTGAGTGTTGCCATGGTGAGTGTTCCCATGGTGAGAGTTGCCATGGTGAATGTTCCCATGGTGAGTTTTCCCATGGTGACTGTTCCCATGGTGAATGCTCCCATGATGAGTGTTTGCCCGATGAGTGTGCACATGGTGAGTGTTCCAATGCTGAATGTTCCCATCGTTATAGTTTCCATGCTGAGAGTTCCCATGGTGAGAGTTCCATGGTGAAAGTACCCATGGTGATTGTTCCTATGGTGAGAGTTCCCATGAAGAATTTTCCCATGGTGAGTATTCCCATGGTGAGAGTTCCCACAGTGAGTGTTCCCATGGTGAGAGTTCCCAAGATGAGTGTTCCCATGGTGAGAGTTCCCATGGTGAGTGTTCCCGTGGTGAGAGTTCCCATGGTGAGAGTTCCCATGGTGAGTCTGCCCATGGTGAGATTTCCCTTGGTGAGAGTTCCCATGGTGAGTGTGCCCATGGTGAGAGTTCCCATGCTGAATGTTCCCATGGTGAGAGTTCCCATGGTGATTGTTCCCATGATGAGAGTTCCCATGATGAGAGTTCCCAAGGTGAGAGCTCCCCTGGTGAGAGGTCCCATGGTGAGTGTTCCCAAGGTGAGAGTTCCCATGGTGAGAATTCTCATTTGAGTGTTCCCATGGTGAGTGTACCCATGGTGCATGTTCCCATGGTGAATGTTCCCTTGGTGAGTGTTCCCACGATGAGTGTTCAGATGGTGAGTGTTCCTATGGTGAGAATTCCAATGCTGACAGTTCCCATGCAGAATGTGCCCATGGTGAGTATTCCCATGGTGATTGTTCCCATGGAGAGTGATCCCATGGTGAGTGATCCCATGGTGAGAGCTCCCATGGAGAGAATCCCATGGTGAGTGTTCACATGGTGATAGTACCCATGGTGAGAGTTCCCATCGTGAGTGCACACATGGTGAGTGTTCCCATGGTGAGTGTTCCCATGGTGTGTTCCCATGGTGAGAGTTCCCATGGTGAGTGTTCCCATGGTGAGTGTTCCAATGGTGAAAGTACCCATGGTGAGAGTTCCCATGGTGAGTGTTCCCATGGTGAGAGTTCCCATGCTGAATGTTCCCATGGTGAGAGTTCCCATGGTGAGAGCTCCCATGGTGAATGTTCCCATGGTGAGAGTTCCCATGGTGAGAGCTCCCATGGTGAGTGTTCGCATTTTGAGAGTTCCCGTTTTGAGTGTTCCCTTGGTGAGTGTTCCCATGGTGAGAGATCCCATGCTGAGCGTTCCCATGCTGAACGTTCCCAAGTTGAGAGTTCCCATGGTCAGTGCTCCCCTGGTGAGAGTTCCCATGGTGAGTATTCTCATGGTGAGTGTTCCCATAGTGAGAGTTCCCAAGGTGAGAGTTCCCACGGTGAGAGTTCACATGGTGAGTGTTCCCAAGGTGAGTGTTGCCATGGTGAGTGTTCCCATGGTGAGAGTTGCCATGGTGAATGTTCCCATGGTGAGTGTTTGCATGGAGAGTGTTCCCATGATGAATGTTCCCAAGGTGAGAGTTCCAGTAGTGGGTTTTCCCAAGGTGAGAGTTCCCATGCTGAGTGTTCCCATGGTGAGTGTTCCAATGGTGAGTGTTCCCATTGTGAATGTTCCCATGGTGAATGTTTCCAAAGTGAGAGTTCCCATGCTGTGTGTTGCCATGGTGAGAGTTCCCATGGTCAGATTTCCCATGGTGAATGTTCCCAAGGTGAGAGTTCCCATGGTGATTGTTTGCACAATGAGTGTGCCCATGGTGAGTGTTCCCATGCTGAATGTTCCCATGGTGATAGTTCCCATGGTGAGAGTTCCCAAGCTGAGAGTTCCCATGGTGAAAGTCCCCATGATGAGTGTTCCCATGGTGAGCCTTCCCATGGTGAGAGCCCCCGCCCGAAGAGTGTTCCCATGGTTAGTGTTCCCCTTGTGAGAGTTCCCATGGTGAGTGTTCCTATGGTGAGAGTTCCCATGCAGTATTTTCCCGTGGTGAGTATTCCCATGGTGAGAGTGCCTACGGTGAGTGTTCCCATGGTGAGAGTTCCCATGCAGTATTTTCCAATGGTGAGTATTCCCATGGTGAGAGTGCCTACGGTGAGTGTTCCCATGGTGAGAGTTCCCATGGTCAGTGTGCCCTTGGTGAGAGTTCCCAAGGTGAGTGTGCCCACGGTGAGTGCTCCCATGCTGAATGTTGCCATGGTGATAGTTCCCATGCTGAGTGTTCCCATGGTGTGAGTTCCCATGGTGAGAGTTCCCATGGTGAATGTTGCCAAGGTGAGAGTTACCAAGGTGAGTGTTCGCATGATGAGTGTGCCCATGGTGAGTGTTCCCATGCTGAATGTTCGCATGGTGATAGTTCCCATGGTGAGAGTTCCCATGCTGAGAGTTCCCATGGAGAAAGTACCGATGGTGAGTGTTCCCATGTTGAGCGTTCCAATGGTGAGAGCCCCCCACCCCCCTAGTGAGTGTTCCCATGTTGAGTATTCCCCTGGTGAGTGTTCCCATGGTGAGTGTTCCTATGGTGAGAGTTTCCATGCAGAATTTTCCAATGTTGAGTATTCCCATGGTGAGAGTTCCCAAGGTGAGTGTTCCCATGGTGAGAGTTCCCATGGTGAGTGTTCCCATGAAGTGATTTCCCATGGTGAATGTTCCCATGGTGAGTTTTCCCATGGTGAATGTTCCCATTGTGAATGCTCCCAAAGTGAGAGCTCCCATGCTGAGCTTTCCCATGGTTTGAGTTCCCATAGTAAGAATTCCCATGGTGAATGTTCCCTAGTTGAGAGTTCACATGGTGAGTATTGGCACGATGAGTGTGCCCATGGTGAGTGTTCCCATGGTGAGAGTTCCCATGGTGAGATTTCCCATGGTGAGTGTTCCCATGGTGAGATTTGCCATGCTGAATGTTCCCTTGTTGAGTGTTCCCATGGTGAGTGTTCCCATCGTGATTGTTCCCATGGTGAGAGTTCCCATGGTGAGAGTTCCCATGGTGAGTGTGCCCATGGTGAGAGATCCATGCTGAATGTCCCCCTGGCGAGAGGTCCCATGGTGAGCGTTCCCAAGGTGAGAGTTCCCATGGCGAGAGTTCCCTTTGTGAGTGTTCCCATGGTGAGTGTACCCATGGTGCATGTTCGCATGTTGAATGTTCCCATGGTGACAGTTCCCATGCAGAATGTGCCCATGGTGAGTATTCCCATGGTGAGTGTTCCCATGGTGAGTGATCCCATGGTGAGAGCTCCCATGGTGAGAATCCAATGGTGAGTGTTCACATGGTGAAAGTACCCATGATGAGTGTTCCCATCGTGAGTGTACACATGGTGAGTGTTCCCATGGTGAGAGTTCCCATGGTGAGTGCTCCCATGGTGAGATTACCCATGGTGAGTGTTCCCATGGTGAGTGTTCCCATTCTGAGAGTTCCCATTTTGAGTTTTCCCATGGTGAGTGTTCCCATGCTGAATGTTCCCATGGTGATAGTTCCCATGGTGAAAGTACCCATGATGAGTGTTCCCATGGTCAGTGTTCCCCTGGTGAGAGTTCCTGCGGTGAGTGTTCCCTTGGTCAGTGATCCCATGGTGAATGTTCCCATGATGAATGCTCGCAAAGTGAGAGTTCCCATGGTGAGCGTTGCTATGGTGAGAGTTCCCATGCAATAATTTCCCATGGTGAGTATGCCCTTGGTGAGAGTGCCTATGGTGGGAGTACCCATGGTGAGAGTTCCCGTGGTGAGTGTGCCCATGGTGAGTGTTCCCATGCTGAATGTTCCCATGGTGATAGTTCCCATGCTGAGTGTTCCCAAGGTGAGAGTTACCAAGGTGAGTGTTCGCACGATGAGTGTGCCCATGGTGAGTGTTCCCATGCTGAATGTTCGCATGGTGATAGTTCCCATGGTGAGAGTTCCCATGCTGAGAGTTCCCATGGAGAAAGTACACATGGTGAGTTTTCCCATGGTGAGCGTTCCCATGGTGAGAGCCCCCCACCCCCCTAGTGAGTGTTCCCATGTTGAGTATTCCCCTGGTGAGTGTTCCCATGGTGAGTGTTCCTATGGTGAGAGTTCCCATGCAGAATTTTCCCATGGTGAGTATTCCCATGGTGAGAGTTCCCACGGTGAGTGTTCCCATGGTGAGAGTTCCCATGGTGAGTGTTCCCATGGTGCGAGTTCCCATGGTGAGTGTTCCCATGGTGAGTTTTCCCATGGTGAATGTTCCCATTGTGAATGCTCCCAAAGTGAGATTTCCCATGCTGAGCTTTACCATGGTTTGAGTTCCCATAGTAAGAATTCCCATGGTGAATGTTCCCAAGGTGAGAGTTCACATGGTGAGTGTTGGCACGATGAGTGTGCCCATGGTGAGTGTTCCCATGGTGAGAGTTCCCATGGTGATATTTCCCATGGTGAGTGTGCCCATGGTGAGAATTCCCATGCTGAATGTTCCCACGGTGAGAGTTCCCATGGTGAGTGTTCCCATCGTGATTGTTCCCATGGTGAGAGTTCCCATGGTGAGAGTTCCCATGGTGAGTGTGCCCATGGTGAGAGATCCATGCTGAATGTCCCCCTGGCGAGAGGTCCCATGGTGAGCGTTCCCAAGGTGAGAGTTCCCATGGCGAGAGTTCCCTTTGTGAGTGTTCCCATGGTGAGTGTACCCATGGTGCATGTTCGCATGTTGAATGTTCCCATGGTGACAGTTCCCATGCAGAATGTGCCCATGGTGAGTATTCCCATGGTGAGTGTTCCCATGGTGAGTGATCCCATGGTGAGAGCTCCCATGGTGAGAATCCCATGGTGAGTGTTCACATGGTGAAAGTACCCATGGTGAGTGTTCCCATCGTGAGTGTACACATGGTGAGTGTTCCCATGGTGAGAGTTCCCATGGTGAGTGCTCCCATGGTGAGATTACCCATGGTGAGTGTTCCCATGGTGAGCGTTCCCACTGTGAGAGTTCCCATGCTGAGTTTTCCCATGGTGAGTGTTCCCATGCTGAATGTTCCCATGGTGATAGTTCCCATGGTGAAAGTACCCATGGTGAGTGTTCCCATGGTGAGTGTTCCCATGGTGAGAGTTCCAGCGATGAGTGTTCCCATGGTCAGTGTTCCCATGGTGAATGTTCCCATGATGAATGCTCGCAAAGTGAGAGTTCCCATGGTGAGCGTTGCTATGGTGAGAGTTCCCATGCAATAATTTCCCATGGTGAGTATGCCCTTGGTGAGAGTGCCTATGCTGGGAGTTCCCATGGTGAGAGTTCCCGTGGTGAGTGTGCCCATGGTGAGTGTTCCCATGCTGAATGTTCGCATGGTGATAGTTCCCATGGTGAGAGTTCCCATGCTGAGAGTTCCCATGGAGAAAGTACACATGGTGAGTTTTCCCATGGTGAGCGTTCCCATGTTGAGAGCCCCCCACCCCCCTAGTGAGTGTTCCCATGTTGAGTATTCCCCTGGTGAGTGTTCCCATGGTGAGTGTTCCTATGGTGAGAGTTCCCATGCAGAATTTTCCCATGGTGAGTATTCCCATGGTGAGAGTTCCCACGGTGAGTGTTCCCATGGTGAGAGTTCCCATGGTGAGTGTTCCCATGGTGAGAGTTCCCATGGTGAGTGTTCCCATGGTGAGTTTTCCCATGGTGAATGTTCCCATGGTGAGAGTTCCCATGGTGAGTGTTCCCATGGTGCGAGTTCCCATGGTGAGTGTTCCCATGGTGCGAGTTCCCATGGTGAGTGTTCCCATGGTGAGTGTTCCCATGGTGAGTGTTCCCATGGTGCGAGTTCCCATGGTGAGTGTTCCCATGGTGAGTGTTCCCATGGTGAGTGTTCCCATGGTGCGAGTTCCCATGGTGAGTGTTCCCATTGTGAGTTTTCCCATGGTGAATGTTCCCATTGTGAATGCTCCCAAAGTGAGAGTTCCCATGCTGAGCTTTCCCATGGTTTGAGTTCCCATAGTAAGAATTCCCATGGTGAATGTTCCCAAGGTGAGAGTTCACATGGTGAGTGTTGGCACGATGAGTGTGCCCATGGTGTGTGTTCCCATGGTGAGAGTTCCCATGGTGATATTTCCCATGGTGAGTGTGCCCATGGTGAGAATTCCCATGCTGAATGTTCCCACGGTGAGAGTTCCCATGGTGAGTGTTCCCATCGTGATTGTTCCCATGGTGAGAGTTCCCATGGTGAGAGTTCCCATGGTGAGTGTGCCCATGGTGAGAGATCCATGCAGAATGTTCCCATGGTGAGAGTTCCCATGGTGAGTGTTCCCATGATAAGTATTCCCATGATGAGAGTTCCCATGGTGAGAGCTCCCCCTGGCGAGAGGTCCCATGGTGAGCGTTCGCAAGGTGAGAGTTCCCATGGCGAGAGTTCCCTTTGTGAGTGTTCCCATGGTGAGTGTGCCCATGGTGCATGTTCGCATGTTGAATGTTCCCATGGTGAGTGTTCCCACGATGAGTGTTCAGATGGTGAGTGTTCCTATGGTGAGAATTCCAATGGTGACAGTTCCCATGCAGAATGTGCCCATGGTGAGTATTCCCATGGTGAGTGTTCCCATGGAGAGTGATCCCATGGTGAGAGCTCCCATGGTGAGAATCCAATGGTGAGTGTTCACATGGTGAAAGTACCCATGATGAGTGTTCCCATCGTGAGTGTACACATGGTGAGTGTTCCCATGGTGAGAGTTCCCATGGTGAGAGCTCCCATGGTGAGAGTACCCATGGTGAGTGTTCCCATGGTGAGTGTTCCCATGGTGAGTGATCCCATGGTGAGAGCTCCCATGGTGAGAATCCAATGGTGAGTGTTCACATGGTGAAAGTACCCATGATGAGTGTTCCCATCGTGAGTGTACACATGGTGAGTGTTCCCATGGTGAGAGTTCCCATGGTGAGAGTTCCCATGGTGAGATTACCCATGGTGAGTGTTCCCATGGTGAGTGTTCCCATTCTGAGAGTTCCCATTTTGAGTTTTCCCATGGTGAGTTTTCCCATGCTGAATGTTCCCATGGTGATAGTTCCCATGGTGAAAGTACCCAGGATGAGTGTTCCCATGGTCAGTGTTCCCCTGGTGAGAGTTCCTGCGGTGAGTGTTCCCATGGTCAGTGTTCCCATGGTGAATGTTCCCATGATGAATGCTCGCAAAGTGAGAGTTCCCATGGTGAGCGTTGCTATGGTGAGAGTTCCCATGCAATAATTTCCCATGGTGAGTATGCCCTTGGTGAGAGTGCCTATGGTGGGAGTTCCCATGGTGAGAGTTCCCATGGTGAGTGTGCCCATGGTGAGTGTTCCCATGCTGAATGTTCCCATGGTGATAGTTCCCATGCTGAGTGTTCCCATGGTGTGAGTGCCCATGGTGAGAGTTCCCATGGTGAATGTTCCCAAGGTGAGAGTTCCCATGGTGAGAGTTCCAATGCTGAATGTTTGCATGGTGATAGTTCCCATGGTGAGATTTCCCATGCTGAGAGTTCCCATGGAGAAAGTACACATGGTGAGTTTTCATGGTGAGCGTTCCCATGGTGAGAGCCCCCCACACCCCTAGTGAGTGTTCCCATGGTCAGTGTTCCCCTGGTGAAAGTACCCATGGTGAGTGTTCCTATGGTGAGAGTTCCCATGCAGAATTTTCCCATGGTGAGTATTCCCATGGTGAGAGTTCCCACGGTGAGTGTTCCCATGGTGAGTGTTCCCATGGTGAGTGTTCCCATGGTGAGAGTTCCCAAGGTGAGTGTTCCCATGATGAGTTTTCCCATGGTGAATGTTCCCATTGTGATTGCTCCCAAAGTGAGAGTTCCCATGCTGAGTGTTCCCATGGTTTGAGTTCCCATACTAAGAATTCCCATGGTGAATGTTCCCAATGTGAGATTTCCCATGGTGAGTGTGCCCATGGTGAGAATTCCCATGCTGAATGTTCCCATGGTGAGAGTTCCCATGGTGAGTGTTCCCATGGTGATTGTTCCCATGGTGAGCGTTCGCAAGGTGAGAGTTCCCATGGCGAGAGTTCCCATTGTGAGTGTTCCCATGGTGAGTGTACCCACGATGAGTGTTCAGATGGTGAGTGTTCCTATGGTGAGAATTCCAATGGTGACAGTTCCCATGCAGAATGTGCCCATGGTGAGTATTCCCATGGTGAGTGTTCCCATGGTGAGTGATCCCATGGTGAGAGCTCTCATGGTGAGAATCCCATGGTGAGTGTTCACATGGTGAAAGTACCCATGGTGAGTTTTCCCATCGTGAGTGTACACATGGTGAGTGTTCCCATGGTGGGAGTTCCCATGGTGAGTACTCCCATGGTGAGAGTACCCATGGTGAGTGTTCCCATGATGAGTGTTCCCATTCTGAGAGTTCCCATTTTGAGTGTTCCCATGGTGAGTGTTCCCATGCTGAATGTTCCCATGGTGATAGTTCCCATGGTGAGAGTTCCCTTGGTGAGAGTTCCCATGGTGAGTGTGCCCATGGTGAGAGTTCCCATGCTGAATGTTCCCATGGTGAGAGTTCCATGGTGAGAGTTCCCATGGTGAGTGTGCCCATGGTGAGAGTTCCCATGCTGAATGTTCCCATGGTGAGAGTTCCATGGTGAGTGTTCCCAAGGTGAGAGTTCCCATGGCGAGAGTTCCCAATGTGAGTGTTCCCATGGTGAGTATACCCATGGTGCATGTTCCCATGGTGAATATTCCCATGGTGAGTGTTCCCTCGATGAGTGTTCAGATGGTGAGTGCTCCTATGGTGAGAATTCCAATGGTGACAGTTCCCATGCAGAATGTGCCCATGGTGAGTATTCCCATGGTGAGTGTTCCCATGGTGAGCAATCCCATGGTGAGAGCTCCCATGGTGAGAATCCCATGGTGAGTGTTCACATGGTGATAGTACCCATGATGAGTGTTCCCATCGTGAGTGTACACATGGTGAGTGTTCCCATGGTGAGAGTTCCCATGGTGAGTGCTCCCATGGTGAGAGTACCCACGGTGACTGTTCCCATGGTGAGTGTTCCCATTCTGAGAGTTCCCATTTTGAGTGTTCCCATGGTGAGTGTTCCCATGCTGAATGTTCCCATGGTGATAGTTCCCATGGTGATTTTTCACATGGTGAGAGTTCCCATGGTGAAAGTAGCCATGATGAGTGTTCCCATGGTCAGTGTTCCCCAGGTGAGCGTTCCTACGGTGAGTGTTCCCATGGTCCCATGATAAATGCTCCCAAAGTGACAGTTCCCATGGTGAGCGTTGCTATGGTGAGAGTTCCCAAGCAGTATTTTCCCATGGTGAGTATTCCCTTTGTGAGAGTGCCTGCGGTGGGTGTTCCCATGGTGAGAGTTCCCATGGTGAGTGTTCCCATGGTGAGTGTTCCCATGGTGGATGTTCCCATGATGAATGCTCCCATAGTGAGAGTTCCTAAGCTGTGTTCCCATGGTGATATTTCCCATGTTGAGAGTTCCCATGGTGAATGTTCCCAAGGTGAGAGTTCCCATGGTGAGTGTTCCCATGGTGAGTGATCCCATGGTGAATGTTCCCATGGTGAGTGTTCCCAAGGTGAGAGTTCCCACGGTGAGAGTTCCCATGGTGAGTGTTCCCAAGGTGAGTGTTCCCATGGTGAATGTTCCCATGGTGAGAGTTCCAATGGTGAATGTTCCCATGGTGAGAGATTGCATAATTCAGCATGGGAACACTCACCATGGGCACACTCATCGTGCAAACACTCACCATGGGAACTCTCCCCTTGGGAACACTCAGCATGGGAACTTTCACTTGGGGAACATTCACCATGGGAACATACACCATGCAATCTGTCACCATGGGAACATTCACCATGGGAACTCTCACCATGGGAACAATCACCATGGGAACACTCACCTTGGGAACACTCACCATGGGAACTCTCACCGTGGGAACTCTCACCTTGGGAACACTGACCTTGGCAACTCTCACCATGGGAACTCTGACCTTGGGAACATTCACCATGGGAACACTTACCATGGGAAATATCACCATGGGAACACTCACCATGGGAACACTCACCCATGGGGACTCTCACCATGGGAACACCCACCGTAGGCACTCTCACCAAGGGATTACTCACCATTGGAAAATACTGAATGGGAACTCTCACCATAGCAACGCTTACAATGGGAACTCTCACTTTGGGAGCATTCATCATGCGAACATTCACCATGGGAACACTGACCATGGGAAAACACACCGTAGGAACTCTCACCAGGGGAACACTGACCTGGGAACACTAATCATGGGTACTTTCACCATGGGAAATCTCACCATTGGAACTCTCACCATGGGAACTATCACCATGGGAACACTCACCATGTGTACACTCACGATGGGAACACTCACCATGGGTACTTTCACAATGTGAACACTCACCATGGGATTCTCACCATGGGAGCTCTCACTATGGGATTGCTCACCATGGGAACACTCACCATGGGAATACTCACCATGGGCACATTCTGCATGGGAACTGTCACCATTGGAAGTCTCACCATAGGAACACTCACCATCTGAACATTCATCGTGGGAACACTCACCATGGGAACATTCACCATGGGAACATGCACCATGGGTACACTCACCATGGGAACACTAACAATGTGAACTCTCGCCATGGGAACTCTCACCTTGGGAACACACACCATGGGACCTCTCACCAGGCGGAGCTCTCACCATGGGAACTCTCATCATGGGTACACTCATCATGGGAACACTCACCATGGGAACTCTCACCATGGGAACATTCAGCATGGGAAATCTCACCATGGGCACACTCACCATGGGAACTCTCACCATGGGAACTCTCAGCATGGGAACATTCAGCATGGGAAATCTCACCATGGGAACACTCACCATGGGAAATCTCACCATGGGAACTCTCACCTTGGGAACACACACCATGGGCACAGTCATCGTGCAAACTCTCACCATGGGAACTCTCACCTTGGGAAAATTCACCATGGGAATTCTCAGTATTGGAACTCAAACCATGGGAACACTCAGCATGGGAAATCTCACTTTAGGAGCATTCACAATGGGAACATTCACCATGGGAAAACTCACCATGGGAACACTCAACATGGGAACTCTCACCATGGCAACACTCTCCATGGGATCTCTCACCATGGGAACACTCATCGTGGGAACTCTCACCATGGGCACACTGACCATGGGAACTCTCACCATGGGAACTCTCACCTTGGGAACATTCACCATGGGAGCTCTCACCATGGGAACACTCACCATGGGAAATCTCACCATGGGAACACTCAACGTAGGCACTCTCACCATGGGAATATTCACCATGGGAATATTCTGCATGGGAACTCTCACCATAGGAACACCCACCATGGGAACTCTCACTTTGGGAGCATTCATCATGGGAACATTCACCATGGGAACTCTGACCATGGGAACACTCACCGTAGGAACTCTCACAAGGGGAACACTCACCATGGGAACACTCATCGGGCGGGGGCACTCACCATGGGAATGCTCACCATGGGAACACTCACCATGGGAATACTCACCATGGGAAAATTCTGCATGGGAAATCTCACCATAGGAAAACTCACCATGGGAACACTCACCAGGAGATCACTCACCATGGGAATACTCACTAGGGGGTGAGGGCTCTCACCATGGGAATGCTCACCATGGGAACACTCACCATGGGTACCTCCTCAATGGGAACTCTCAGCATGGGAACTCTCTCCATGGGAAATATCACCATGGGAACATTCAGCATGGGAACACTCACCATGGGCACACTCATCGTGCGAACACTCACCATGGGAACACTCACCTTGGGAGCATTCACCATGGGAACTCTCACCATGGGAACTCACACCATGGGAACACTGAGCATGGGAACTATCATCATGGGAACATTCAGCATGGGAACACTCACCATGGGCACACTCATCGTGCGAACACTCACCATGGGAACTTTCCCCTTGGGAACATACACCATGGGAACTCTCACCATGGGAACTCTCACCTTGGGAACACTCAGCATGGGAACTTTCACTAGGGGAACATTCACCATGGGAAAATTCACCATGCAATCTCTCACCATGGGAACATTCACCATGGGAACTCTCACCATGGGAACACTCACCATGGGAACACTCACCTTGGGAACACTCACCTTGGCAACTCTCACCATGGGAACTATCACCTTGGGAACATTCACCATGGGAACTCTCATCATGGGAAATATCGCCATGGGAACACTCAGCATAGGAACTCTCAGTTTGGGAGCATTCATCATGGGAACATCCACCATAGGAACCCTCACCATGGGAACACTCAGCTTGGGAACTCTCACCATGGGAACACCCACCGTAGGCACTCTCACCAAG
This sequence comes from Carcharodon carcharias, assembly GCF_017639515.1. Lineage (NCBI taxonomy): Eukaryota > Metazoa > Chordata > Chondrichthyes > Lamniformes > Lamnidae > Carcharodon > Carcharodon carcharias. The sequence goes on from NC_054499.1 coordinate 21,393,048, forward strand.
GGAATACTCACCATGGGAAAATACTGCATGGGAACTCTCACCATAGGAAAACTCACCATGGGAACTCTCACTTTGGGAGCATTCATCATGGGAACATTCACCATGGGAACACTGACAATGGGAACACTCAACGTAGGAAATCTCACCATGGGAACACTCACCATGGGAACTCTCACCATGGGAACACTCACCGTGGGAACTCTCACCATGGGAATACACACCATGGGAAAATTCTGCATGGGAACTCTCACCATAGGAACACTCACCATGGGAACACTCACCAGGGGAACACTCACCATGGGAACACTCACTAGGGGGGTGGGGGGCTCTCACTATGGGAACGCTCAACATGGGATCACTCACCATGGGTACTTTCTCAATGGGAACACTCAGCATGGGAACTCTCACCGTGGGAACTATCACCATGCGAACATTCAGCATGGGAACACTCACCATGGGCACACTCATCGTGCGAACACTCACCATGGGAACTCTCACCTTGGGAACATTCACCATGGGAACTCTCACCATGGGAACTCACACCATGGGAACACTCAGCATGGGAACTATCACCATGGGAACATTCAGCATGGGAACACTCACCATGGGCACACTCACCTTGGGAACTCTCACCATGGGCACAATGACCATTGGAACCCTCACCATGGGAACTCTCACCTTGGGAACATTCACCATGGGAGCTCTCACCATGGGAACACTCACCATGGGAACACTCACAATGTGTACACTCACGATGGGAACACTCACCATGGGTACTTTCACCATGTGAACACTCACCATGGGATTCTCTCCATGGGAGCTCTCACTATGGGATCACTCACCATGGGAACACTCACCATGGGAATACTCACCATGGGCACATTCTGCATGGGAACTGTCACCATTGGAATTCTCACCATAGTAACACTCACCATTGAACACTGATCGTGGGAACAGTCACCATGGGAAAACTCACTAGGGGGGTGGGGAGCTCTCACCATGGGAACGCTCACCATGGGAACACTCACCATGGGTACTTTCTCCATGGGAACTCTCAGCATGGGAACTCTCACCATGGGAACTATCACCATGGGAACATTCAGCATGGGAACACTCACCATGGGCACACTCACCTTGGGAACTCTCACCATGGGCACACTGACCATGGGAACTCTCACCATGGGAACTCTCAGCTTGGCAAGATTCACCATGGGAGATCTCACCATGGGAACACTCACCATGGTAACTCTCACGATGGGAACACTCAACGTAGGCACTCTCACCATGGGAATACTCACCATGGGAAAATACTGCATGGGAACTCTCACCATAGGGACACTCTCCATGGGGACTCTCACTTTGGGAGCATTCATCATGGGAACATCCACCATGGGAACACTCACCATGGGAACACTCACCATGGGAACTCTCACCATGGGCACACTCACCTTAGGCACTCTCACCATGGGAATACTCACCATGGGAAAATACTGCATGGGAACTCTCACCATAGGAACACTCACCATGGGAACACTCCCTTTGGGAGCATTCATCATGGGAACATTCACCATGGGAACACTCACCATGGGAACAATCACAGTAGGAACTTTCACAAGTCGAACACTCACCATGGGAACACTCATCGGGCGGGGTCTCTCACCATGGGAATGCTCACCATGGGAACGCTCACCATGGGAATACTCACCATGGGAAAATTCTGCATGGGAAGTCTCACCATAGAAACACTCACCATGGGAACACTCAGCTGGGGAACACTCAACATGGGAACACTCACTAGGGGGTGGGGGCTCTCACCATGGGAATGCTCACCATGGGAACACTCACCATGGGTACTTTCTCAATGGGATCTCTCAGCATGGGATCTCTCAGCATGGGAACTATCACCATGGGAACATTCAGCATGGGAACACTCACCATGGGCACACTCATCGTGCGAACACTCACCATGGGAACTCTCACCTTGGGAGCATTCACCATGGGAACTCTCACCATCGGAACTCTCACCATGGGAACATTCAGCATGGGACCTCTCACCATGGGCACACTCACCATGAGAACTCTCACCATGGGAACTCTCACCACGGGAACACTCACCATGGGAACTCTCACCATGGGAACACTGAGCATGGGAACTCTCACCATGGGAACACTCACTGTGGGAACTCTCACCATGGGAATACTCAGCATGGGAAAATTCTGCATGGGAACTCTCACCATAGGAACACTCACCAATGGGTACTTTCACCATGGAACTCTCACCAATGGAACTCTCAGCATGGAAACTATAACCATGGGAACATTCAGCATGGGAACAGTCACCATGGGCACACTCACCGTGCAAACACTCATCATGGGAACTCTCACCTTGGGAACATTCACCATGGGAATTCTCACCATGGGAACTCAAACCATGGGAACACTCAGCATGGGGACTCTCACTTTGGGAGCATTCACCATGGGAACATTCACCATGGGAAAACTCACCATGGGAACCCTCACCATGGGAACTCTCACCATGGGAATACTCACCGTGGGAACTCTCTCCATGGGAATACTCACCATGGGAAAATTCTGCATGGGAACTCTCACCATAGGAACACTCACCATGGGAACACTCACCAGGGGAACACTCACCATGGGAACACTCACTATGTGGGGGGGGGGTTCTCCCACCATTGGAACACTAACATGGGAACACCCTCCATGAGTACTTTCTCCATTGGAACTCTCAGCATGGGAACTGTCACCATGGGAACTATCGCTATGGGAACATTCAGCATGGGAACACTCACCATGGGCACAATCATCTTGCGAACACTCACATTGGGAACTCCCCCCTTGGGAACATTCACCATGGGAACTCACACATGGGAACACTCAGCATGGGAACGTTCACTTTGGGAACATTCACCATGGGAGCATTCACCATGCAAACTCTCACCATGGGAACATTCACCATGGGAAAACTCACCATGTGAACACTCACCATGGGAACTCTCACCATGGGCACACTCACCATGGGAACTCTCACCATGGGAACACTCACCGTGGGAACTCTCACCATGGGAATACTCACCATGGGAAAATTCTGCATGGAAACTCTCACCATAGGAACACTCACCATGGGAACACTCACCAGGGGAACACTCACCATGGGAACACTCACAAGGGGGGTGGGGGGCTCTCACCAAAGGAACGCTCACCATGGGAACACTCACCATGGGTACTTTCTCCATGGGAACTCTCAGCATGGGAACACTCACCATGGGAACTATCACCATGCGAACATTCAGCATGGGAACACTCACCATGGGCACACTCATCATGCGAACACTCACCATTTGAACTCTCACCTTGGGAACATTCGCCATGGGAACTCTCACCATGGGAACACACACCATGGGAACACTCAGCATGGGAACTTTCACTTGGGGAACATTCACCATGGGAACATTCCCATGGTGATAGTTCCCATGCTGAGTGTTCCCATGGTGTGAGTTCCCATGGTGAGAGTTCCCATGGTGAATACTCCCAAGGTGAGAGTTCCCATTGTGAGTGTTCGCACGATGAGTGTGCCCATGGTGCGTGTTCCCATCTTGAATGTTCCCATTGTGATAATTCCCATGGTGAGAGTTCCCATGCTGAGAGTTCCCATGGAGAAAGTATCCTTGGTGAGTGTTCCCATGGTGAGCATTCCCATGGTGAGAGCCTTTCCCCCCCAGTGAGTGTTCCCATGGTGAGTGTTCCCCAGGTGAGAGTTCCCATGGTGTGTGTTCCTATGGTCAGAGTTCCCATGCAGAATTTTCCCATGTTGAGTACTCCCATGGTGAGAGTTACCACGGTGAGTGTTCCCATGGTGAGAGTTCCCATGGTGAGTGTTCCCATGGTGAGAGTTCCCATGGTGAATGTTCCCATGGTGAATGCGCCCAAAGTGAGAGTCCCATGCTGAGTGTTCCCATGGTCTGAGTTCCCATAGTGAGAATTCCCATGGTGAATGTTCCCAAGGTGAGAGTTCCCATGATGAGTGTTTGCACGATGAGTGTGCCCATTGTGAGTGTTCACATGCTGAATGTTCCCATTGTGATAGTTTCCATGCTGAGAGTTCCCATGGTGAGAGTTCCCATGGTGAAAGTACCATTGGTGAGTGTTCCCATGTTGAGCGTTCCCATGGTGAGAGCCCCCCCTCCGGTGAGTGTTCCCATGTTGAGTGTTCCCCTGGTGAGTGTTCCCATGGTGAGTGTTCCTATGGTGAGAGTTCCCATGCAGAATTTTCCCATGGAGAGTATTCCCATGGTGAGATTTCCCACGGTGAGTGTGCACATGGTGAGAGATCCCATGCTGAATGTTCTCATGGTGAGAGTTCCCTTGGTGAGTGTTCCCATGATGAGTGTTCCCATGATGAGAGTTCCCATGGTGAGAGTTCCCCCTGGTGAGAGGTCCCATGGTGAGTGTTCCCAAATTGAGAGTTCCCATGGCGAGAGTTCCCATTGTGAGCGTTCCCATGATGAGTGTACCCATGGTGCATGTCCCCATGGTGAATGTTCCCATGGTGAGAGTTCCCATGCAGAATTTTCCCATGGTGAGCATTCCCATGGTGAGTGCCCCCCCTCCCCCTAGTGAGTGTACCCATGGTGAGTGTTCCCCAGGTGAGTGTTCCCATGGTGAGTGTTCCTATGGTGAGAGTTCCCATGCAGAATTTTCCCATGGTGAGTATTCCCATGGTGAGAGTTCCCACGGTGAGTTTTCCCATGGTGAGAGTTCCCATGGTGAGTGTTCCCATGGTGAGAATAACCATGGTGAGTGTTCCCATGCTGAGTTTTCCCATGGTGAATGTTCCCATGGTGAATGCTCCCAAAGTGAGAGTTCCCATGCTGAGTGTGCCCATGTTTTGAGTTCCCATAGTGAGAATTCCCATGGTGAATGTTTCCAAGGTGGCAGTTCCCATGGTGAGTGTTTGCACGATGAGTGTGCCCATTGTGAATGTTCCCATGCTGAATGTTCCCATTGTGATAGTTTCCATGCTGAGAGTTCCCATGGTGAGAGGTCCCATGGTGAAAGTACCAATGGTGAGTGTTCCCATGGTGAGTGTACCCATGGTGCATGTTCCCATGGTGAATGTTCCTGTGGTGAGTGTTCCCACGATGAGTGTTCAGATGGTGAGTGTTCCTATGGTGAGAATTCCAATGGTGACAGTTCCCATGCAGAATGTGCCCATGGTGAGTATTCCCATGCTGATTGTTCCCATGGTGAGCGATCCCATGTTGAAAGCTCCCATGATGAGAGTTCCCATGGTGAGAGCTCCCCCTGGTGAGAGGTCCCATGCTGAATGATCCCATGGTGAGAGTTCCCATGGTGAGTGTTTCCATGATGAGTTTTCCCATGGTGAGTGTTCTCATGGTGAGAGCTCCCCCTGGTAAGAGGTCCCATGGTGAGTGTTCCCACGATGAGTGTTCCCATGGTGAGTGTACCCATGGAGTATGTTCCCATGGTGAATGATCCCATGGTGAGTGTTCCCACGATGAGAGTTCAGATGGTGAGTGTTCCTATGGTGAGAATTCCAATGGTGACAGTCCCCATACAGAATGTGCCCATGGTGAATATTCCCATGGTGGGCGATCCCATGGTGAGAGCTCCCATGGTGAGAGCTTCCATGGTGAGTGTTCACATGGTGAAAGTACCCATGGTGAGTGTTCCCATCGTGTTTGTACACATGGTGAGTGTTCCCATGGTGAGTGTTCCCATGGTGAGTGCTCCCATGGTGAGTGTTCCCATCCTGAGAGTTCCCATAGTGAAATTACCCATGATGAGTGTTCCAATGGTGAGTGTTCCCCTGGTGAGAGTTCCTACGGAGAGTGTTCCCATGGTGAGTGTTCCCATGCTGAATGTTCCCATGATGAATGCTCCCAAAGTGAGAGTTCCCATGGTGAGCGTTGCTATGGTGAGAGTTCCCATGCAGTATTTTCCCATGGTGAGTATTCCCATGGTGAGAGTGCCTACAGTGGGTGTTCCCATGGTGAGTGTTCCCATGGTGAGTGTTCCCATGGTGAGTGTTCCCATGGTGAGAGTTTCCAAGGTGAGAATTCCCATGGTGAGAGTTGCCAAGGTGAGTGTTCCAATGGTGAGATTTTCCATGGTGAGTTTTCCCAAGGTGAGAGTTCCCGCGGTGTGTGTTCCCATGGTGAGTGTTCCAAAGGTGAGTGTTCCCATGGTGAGTGTTCCCATGGTGAGAGTTCCCATGGTGAATGTTCCCATGGTGAGAGATTGCATGGTATATGTTCCCATGATGAATGTTCCCCAAGTGAAAGTTCCCATGCTGAGTGTTCCCAAGGGGAGAGTTCCCATGGTGAGTGTTCGCACGATGAGTGTGCCCATGGTGAGTGTTCCAATGCTGAGTGTTGCCATGGTGTGAGTTCCCATGGTGAGAGCTCCCATTGTGAATGCTCTCAATGTGAGAGTTCCCATGGTAACAGTTCACACGGTGAGTGTGCTCATGGTGCGTGTTCCCATGCTGAATGTACCATGGTGATAGTTCCCGTGGAGAGCATTCCCATGTTGAGAGCCCCCCCCCCCCCCCCCAGTGAGTGTTCCCATGGTGAGTGTTCCCCTGGTGAGTGTTCCCATGGTGAGTGTTCCTATGGTGAGAGTTCCCATGCAGAATTTTCCCATGGTGAGTATTCCCATGGTGAGAGTTCCCACGGTGAGTGTTCCCATGGTGAGAGTTCCAATGGTGAGTGTTCCCATGGTGAGAGTTCCCACGGTGAGTGTTCCCATGGTGAGTGTTCCCATGGTGAGTATTCCCATGGTGAGAGTTCCCATGGTGAGCGTTCCCATGGTGAGTTTTCCCATGGTGAATGTTCCCATGGTGAATGCTCCCAAAGTGAGAGTTCCCATGCTGAGTGTTCCCATGGTTTGAGTTCCCATAGTGAGAATTCCCAGGGTGAATGTTCCCAAGGTGAGAGTTCCCATGATGAGTGTTTGCACGATGAGTGTGCCCATTGTGAGTGTTCACTTGCTGAATGTTCCCATTGTGATAGTTTCCAAGCTGAGAGTTCCCATGGTGAGAGTTCCCATGGAGAAAGTACCATTGGTGAGTGTTCCCATGTTGAGCGTTCCCATGGTGAGAGCTCCCCCTCCGGTGAGTGTTCCTACGTTGAGTGTTCCCCTGGTGAGTGTTCCCATGGTGAGTGTTCCTATGTTGAGAGTTCCCATGCAGAATTTTCCCATGGAGTGTATTCTCATGGTGAGAGATCCCATGGTGAGTGTTCCCATGGTGAGAGTTCCCATGGTGAGAGTTCCCATGGTGATTGTGCCCATGGTGTGAATTCCCATGCTGAATGTTCCCACGGTGAGTTTTCCCATGGTGAGAGTTCCCATGCTGAGTGTTCCCATGGTGAGAGTTCCCATGGTGAGTGTTCCCATGGTGAGAGTTCCCATGGTGAGAGTTCCCATGGTGTGTGTGCCCATGGTGAGTATTCCCATGCTGAATGTTCCCATGGTGAGAGTTCCCATGGTGAGTGTTCCCATGGTGATTTGTTCCCATGGTGAGAGTTCCCATGGTGAGAGTTCCCATGGTGAGTGTGCCCATGATGTGAGTTCCCATGCTGAATGTTCCCATGATCAGTGTTCCCATGATGAGAGTTCCCATGGTGAGAGCTCCCCCTGTTGAGATGTCCCATGGTTAGTGTTCCCAAATTGAGAGTTCCCATGGCGAGAGTTCCCATTGAGAGTGTTCCCATGGTTAGTGTATCCATGGTGAATGTTCCTATGGTGAATGTTCCCATGGTGAGAGTTCCCATGCAGAATTTTCCCAAGGTGAGAATTCCCATGGTGAGAGCACCCCCTCCCCCCCCGCCCCCAGTGAGTGTTCCCATGTTGAGTGTTCCCCAGGTCAGTGTTCCCATGGTGAGTGTTCCTATGGTGAGAGTTCCCATGGAGAATTTTCCCATGGTGAGTATTCCCATGGTGAGAGTTCCCACGGTGAGTGTTCCCATGGTGAGAGTTCCCGTGGTGAGTGTTCCCATGGTGAGTTTTCCCATGGTGAATGTTCCCATGGCGAATGCTCCCAAAGTGAGAGTTCCCATGCTGAGTGTTCCCATGGTTTGAGTTCCCATAGTGAGAATTCCCATGGTGAATGTTCCCAAGGTGAGAGTTCCGATGGTGAGTGTTTGCACGATGAGTGTGCCCATGGTGAGTGTTCCCATGCTGAATGTTCCCATTGTGATAGTTTCCATGCTGAGAGTTCTCATGGTGAGAGTTCCCATGGTGAAAGTACCAATGGTGAATGTTCCCATGGTGAGTGTTCCCACGATGAGTGTTCAGATGGTGAGTGTTCCTATGGTGAAAATTCCAATGGTGACAGTTCCCAAGCAGTTTGTGCCCAAGGTGATTATTCCCATGTTGAGTGTTCCCATGGTGAGCGATCCCATGGTGAAAGCTCCCATGATGAGAGTTCCCATGGTGAGTGCTCCCCCTGGTGAGAGGTCCCATGGTGAGTGTGCCAATGGTGAGAGTTCCCATGCTGAATGATCCCATGGTGAGGGTTCTCATGGTGAGTGTTCCCATGGTGAGTGTACCCATGGTGCATGTTCCCATGGTGAATGTTCCCAAGCTGAGAGTTCCCAAGCTGAGTGTTCCCATGGCGAGAGTTCCCATTGTGAGTGTTCCCATGGTGAGTGTACCCATGGTGCATGTTCCCATGGTGAGTGATCCCATAGTGAGAGCTCCCATGGAGAGAATCCCATGGTGAGTGTTCACATGGTGAAAGTACCCATTGTGAGTGTTCCCATCGTGAGTGTACACATGGTGAGTGTTCCCATGGTGAGAGGTCCCATGGTGAGTGCTCCCATGGTGAGAGTACCCATGGTGAGTGTTCCCATGGTGAGTGTTCCCATTTTGAGAGTTCCCATTTTGAGTGTTCCCATGGTTAGTGTTCCCATGCTGAATGTTCCCATGGTGATAGTTCCCATAATGAGAGTTCCCATCCTGAGAGTTCCCATGGTGAAAGTACCCATGATGAGTGTTCCAATGGTGAGTGCTCCCATGGTGAGTGCTCCCATGGTGAGTTTTCCCATGGTGAATGTTCCCATGGCAAATGCTCCCAAAGTGAGAGTTCCCATGCTGAGTGTTCCCATGGTTTGAGTTCCCATAGTGAGAATTCCCATGGTGAATGTTCCCAAGGTGAGAGTTCCCATGGTGAGTGTTTGCACGATGAGTGTGCCCATGGTGAATGTTCCCATGCTGAATGTTCCCATTGTTATAGTTTCCATGCTGAGAGTTCCCATGGTGAGAGTTCCCATGGTGAAAGTACCAATGGTGAGTGTTCCCATGGTGAGTGTACCCATGGTGCATGTTCCCATGGTGAATGTTCCCATGGTGAGTGTTCCCACGATGAGTGTTCAGATGGTGAGTGTTCCTATGGTGAGAATTCCAATGGTGACAGTTCCCATGCAGAATGTGCCCATGGTGAGTATTCCCATGGTGAGTGATCCCATGGTGAGCGATCCCATGGTGAGAGTTCCCATTGTGAGTGTTCCCATCGTGAGTGTACCCATGGTGCATGTTCCCATGGTGAATGTTCCCATGGTGAGTGTTCCCACGATGAGTGTCCAGATGGTGAGTGTTCCTATGGTGAGAATTCCAATGGTGACAGTTCCCATGCAGAATGTGCCAATGGTGAGTATTCCCATGGTGAGTGATCCCATGGTGAGCGATCCCATGGTGAGAGCTCCCATGGTGAGAATCCCATGGTGAGTGTTCACATGGTGAAAGTACCCATTGTGAGTGTTCCCATCGTGAGTGTACACATGGTGAGTGTTCCCATGGTGAGAGGTCCCATGGTGAGTGCTCCCATGGTGAGAGTACCCATGGTGAGTGTTCCCATGGTGAGTGTTCCCATTTTGAGAGTTCCCATTTTGAGTGTTCCCATGGTTAGTGTTCCCATGCTGAATGTTCCCATGGTGATAGTTCCCATAATGAGAGTTCCCATCCTGAGAGTTCCCATGGTGAAAGTACCCATGATGAGTGTTCCAATGGTGAGTGCTCCCATGGTGAGTGCTCCCATGGTGAGTTTTCCCATGGTGAATGTTCCCATGGCAAATGCTCCCAAAGTGAGAGTTCCCATGCTGAGTGTTCCCATGGTTTGATCTCCATAGTGAGAATTCCCATGGTGAATGTTCCCAAGCTGAATGTTCCCATTGTTATAGTTTCCATGCTGAGAGTTCCCATGGTGAGAGTTCCCATGGTGAAAGTACCAATGGTGAGTGTTCCCATGGTGAGTGTACCCATGGTGCATGTTCCCATGGTGAATGTTCCCATGGTGAGTGTTCCCACGATGAGTGTTCAGATGGTGAGTGTTCCTATGGTGAGAATTCCAATGGTGACAGTTCCCAAGCAGATTGTGCCCAAGGTGATTATTCCCATGGTGAGTGTTCCCATGGTGTGCGATCCCATGGTGAAAGCTCCCATGATGAGAGTTCCCATGGTGAAAGCTCCGCCTGGTGAGAGTTCCCATGGTGAGTGTGCCAATGGTGAGAGTTCCCATGCTGAATGATTCCACGGTGAGAGTTCTCATGGTGAGTGTTCCCATGGTGAGTGTACCCATGGTGCATGTTCCCATGGTGAATGTTCCCAAGGTGAGAGTTCCCATGGCGAGAGTTCCCATTGTGAGTATTCCCATGGTGAGTGTACCCATGGTGCATGTTCCCATGGTGAATGTTCCCATGGTGAGTGTTCCCACGATGAGTGTTCAGATGGTGAGTGTTCCTATGGTGAGAATTCCAATGGTGACAGTTCCCATGCAGAATGTGCCCATGGTGAGTATTCCCATGGAGAGTGATCTCATGGTGAGCGATCCCATAGTGAGAGCTCCCATGGTGAGAATCCCATGGTGAGTGTTCACATGGTGAAAGTACCCATGGTGAGTGTTCCCATCGTGAGTGTACACATGGTGGGTGTTGCTATGGTGAGAGTTCCCATGCAGTAATTTCCCATGGTGAGTATTCCCATGGTGAGAGTGCCTACGGTGGGTGTTGCCATGGTGAGAGTTCCCATGGTGAGTGCTCCCATGGTGAGATTTGCCAAGGTGAGTGTTCCCATGGTGAGTTTTTCCATGGTGGGTGTTCCCAAGGTGAGAGTTCCCACGGTGAGTGTTCCCATGGTGAGTGTTCCCAAGGTGAGTGTTCCCATGGTGAGTGTTACCATGGTGAGAGTTCCCATGGTGAATGTTCCCATGGTGAGAGATTGCATGGTGTATGTTCCCATGCTGAATGTTCCCCAAGTGAAAGTTCCCATGCTGAGTGTACCCAAGGGGAGAGTTCCCATGGTGAGTGTTCGCACGATGAGTGTGCCCATGGTGAGTGTTCCCATGCTGAATGTTCCCATGGTGAGAGTTCCCATGCTGAGTGTTCCCATGGTGTGATTTCCCATGGTGAGAGTTCCCATGGTGAATGCTCCCAAGGTGAGAGTTCCCATGTTGACTGTTCTCACGATGAGTGTGCCCATGGTGCGTGTTCCCATGCTGAATGTTCCCATGTTGATAGTTCCCATTGTGAGAGTTCCAATGCTGAGAGTTCCCATGGAGAAAGTATCCTTGGTGAGTGTTCCCATGGTGAGCATTCCCATGGTGAGAGCGCCCCCCCCAATGAGTATTCCCATGGTGAGTGTTCCCCAGGTGAGTGTTCCCATGGTGAGAGTTTCCATGCAGAATTTTCCCATGGTGAGTATTCCCATGGTGAGAGTTCCCACGGTGAGTGTTCCCATGGTGAGAGTTCCCATGGTGAGTGCTCCCATTGCGAGAGTTCCCATGGTGAGTGTTCCCATGGTGAGTATTCCCATGGTGAATGTTCCCATGGCGAATGCTCCCAAAGTGAGAGTTCCCATGCTGAGGGTTCCCATGGTTTGAGTTCCCATAGTGAGAATTCCCATGGTGAATGTTCCCAAGGTGAGAGTTCCCATGGTGAGTGTTTGCACGATGAGTGTGCCCATGGTGAGTGCTCCCATGCTGAATGTTCCCATTGTGATAGTTTCCATGCTGAGAGTTCCCATGGTGAGAGTTCCCATGGTGAAAGTACCAATGGTGAGTGTTCCCATGGTGAGTGTACCCATGGTGCATGTTCCCATGGTGAATGTTCCCATGGTGAGTGTTCCCACGATGAGTGTTCAGATGGTGAGTGTTCCTATGGTGAAAATTCCAATGGTGACAGTTCCCAAGCAGATTGTGCCCAAGGTGATTATTCCCATGGTAGGTGTTCCCATGGTGAGCGATCCCATGGTGAAAGTTCCCATAATGAGAGTTCCCATGGTGAGAGCTCCCCCTGGTGAGAGTTCCCATGGTGAGTGTGCCAATGGTGAGAGTTCCCATGCTGAATGATCCCATGGTGAGAGTTCTCATGGTGAGTGTTCCCATGGTGAGTGTACCCATGGTGCATGTTCCCATGGTGAATGTTCCCAAGGTGAGAGTTCCCATGGCGAGAGTTCCCATTGTGAGTGTTCCCATGGTGAGTGTACCCATGGTGCATGTTCCCATGGTGAATGTTCCCATGGTGAGTGTTCCCACGATGAGTGTTCAGATGGTGAGTGTTCCTATGGTGAGAATTCCAATGGTGACAGTTCTCATGCAGAATGTGCCCATGGTGAGTATTCCCATGGTCAGTGATCCCATGGTGAGCGATCCCATAGTGAGAGCTCCCATGGTGAGAATCCCATGGTGAGTGTTCACATGGTGAAAGTACCCATTGTGATTGTTCCCATCGTGAGTGTACACATGGTGAGTGTTCCCATGGTGAGAGGTCCCATGGTGAGTGCTCCCATGGTGAGAGTACCCATGGTGAGTGTTCCCATGGTGAGTGTTCCCATTTTGAGAGTTCCCATTTTGAGTGTTCCCATGGTTAGTGTTCCCATGCTGAATGTTCCCATGGTGATAGTTCCCATAGTGAGAGTTCCCATCCTGAGAGTTCCCATGGTGAAAGTACCCATGATGAGTGTTCCAATGGTGAGTGTTCCCCTGGTGAGAGTTCCTTCGGAGAGTGTTCCCATGGTGAGTGTTCCCATGCTGAATGTTCCCATGATGAATGCTCCCAACGTGAGAGTTCCCATGGTGAGTGTTGCTATGGTGAGAGTTCCCATGCAGTATTTTCAAATGGTGAGTATTCCCATGGTGAGAGTGCCTACGGTGGGTGTTGCCATGGTGATAGTTCCCATGGTGAGTGCTCCCATTGTGAGATTTGCCAAGGTGAGTGTTCCCATGGTGAGTTTTTCCATGGTGAGTGTTCCCAAGGTGAGAGTTCCCACGGTGAGTGTTCCCATGGTGAGTGTTCCCAAGGTGAGTGTTCCCATGGTGAGTGTTCCCATGGTGAGAGTTCCCATGGTGAATGTTCCTATGGTGAGAGATTGCATGGTGTATGTTCCCATGCTGAATGTTCCCCAAGTGAAAGTTCCCATGCTGAGTGTTCCCAAGGGGAGAGTTCCCATGGTGAGTGTTCGCACGATGAGTGTGCCCATGGTGAGTGTTCCCATGCTGAATGTTCCCATGGTGAGAGTTCCCATGCTGAGTGTTGCCATGGTGTGAGTTCCCATGGTGAGAGTTCCCATGGTGAATGCTCCCAAGGTGAGAGTTCCCATGTTGACTGTTCGCACGATGAGTGTGCCCATGGTGCGTGTTCCCATGCTGAATGTTCCCATGTTGATAGTTCCCATTGTGACAGTTCCCATGCTGAGAGTTCCCATGGAGAAAGTATCCTTGGTGAGTGTTCCCATGGTGAGCATTCCCAAGATGAGAGCCCCCAACCCCCCAATGAGTATTCCCATGGTGAGTGTTCCCCAGGTGAGTGTTCCCCAGGTGAGAGTTTCCATGCAGAATTTTCCCATGGTGAGTATTCCCATGGTGAGAGTTCCCACGGTGAGTGTTCCCATGGTGAGAGTTCCAATGGTGAGTGTTCCCATGGTGAGATTTCCATGGCGAGCGTTCCCATGGTGAGTTTTCCCATGGTGAATGTTCCCATGGTGAATGCTCCCAAAGTGAGCGTTCCCATGCTGACTGTTCCCATGGTTTGACTTCCCATAGTGAGAATTCCCAGGGTGAATGTTCCCAAGTTGAGAGTTCCCATGGTGAGTGTTTGCACGATGGGTGTGCCCATTGTGAGTGTTCACATGCTGAATGTTCCCATTGTGATAGTTTCCATGCTGAGAGTTCCCATGGTGAGAGTTCCCATGGTGAAAGTACCATTGGTGAGTGTTCCCATGTTGAGCGCTCCCATGGTGAGAGCACCCCCCTCCGGTGAGTGTTCCCATGTTGAGTGTTCCCCTGGTGTGTGTTCCCATGGTGAGTGTTCCTATGGTGAGATTTCCCATGCAGAATTTTCCCATGGTGAGTGTTCCCATGGTGAATGTTCCCATTGTGATAGTTTCCATGCTGAGAATTCCCATGGTGAGAGTTCCCATGGTGAAAGTACCAATGGTGAGTGTTCCCATGGTGAGTGTACCCATGGTGCATGTTCCAATTTGAATGTTCCCATGGTGAGTGTTCCCACGATGAGTGTTCAGATGGTGAGTGTTCCTATGGTGAGAATTCCAATGGTGACAGTTCCCATGCAGATTGTTCCCAAGGTGATTATTCCCATGGTGAGTGTTCCCATGGTGAGCGATCCCATGATGAAAGCTCCCATGATGAGAGTTCCCATGGTGAGAGCTCCCCCTGGTGAGAGGTCCCATGGTGATTGTGCCCATGGTTAGAGTTACCATGCTGAATGATCCCATGGTGAGACTTCTCATGGTGAGTGTTCCCATGATGAGTGTTCCCATGATGAGAGTTCCCATGGTGAGAGCTCCCCCTGGTGAGAGGCCCCATGGTGAGTGTTCCCATTGTGAGTGTCCCCATGGTGAGTGTACCCATGGTGCATGTTCCCATGGTGAATGTTCCCAAGGTGAGAGGTCCCATGGCGAGAGTTCCCATTGTGAGTGTTTCCATGGTGAGTGTACCCATGGTGCATTTTCCCATGGTGATTGTTCCCATGGTGAGTGTTCCCACGATGAGTGTTCAGATGGTGAGTGTTCCTATGGTGAGAATTCCAATGGTGACAGTTCTCATGCAGAATGTGCCCATGGTGAGTATTCCCATGGTGAGCGATCCCATGGTGAGCGATCCCATGGTGAGTGATCCCATAGTGAGCGATCCCATGGTGAGAGCTCCCATGGTGAGAATCCCATGGTGAGTGTTCACATGGTGAAAGTACCCATGGTGAGTGTTCCCATCGTGAGTGTACACATGGTGAGTGTTCCCATGGTGAGAGTTCCCATGGTGAGTGCTCCCATGGTGAGAGTACCCATGGTGAGTGTTCCCGTGGTGAGTGTTCCCATTTTGAGAGTTCCCATTTTGAGTGTTCCCATGGTGGGTTCCCATGCTGAATGTTCCCATGGTGATAGTTCCCATAGTGAGAGTTCCCATCCTGAGAGTTCCCATGGTGAAAGTACCCATGATGAGTGTTCCAATGGTGAGTGTTCCCCTGGTGAGAGTTCCTACGGAGAATGTTCCCATGGTGAATGCACCCAAAGTGAGATTTCCCATGGTGAGTTTTGCTATGGTGAGAGTTCCCATGCAGTATTTTCCCATGGTGAGTATTCCCATGGTGAGAGCGCCTACGGTGGGTGTTCCCATGGTGAGAGATCCCATGGTGAGTGTTCCCATGGTGAGAGTTCCCATGGTGAGTGTTCCCATGGTGAGTGTTCACATGGTGGATGTTCCCATGATGAATGCTCCCAAAGTGAGAGTTCCTATGCTGAGTGTTCCCATGGAGATATTTCCCATGGTGAGAGTTCCCATGGTGAATGTTCCCAAGGTGAGAGTTCCCATGGTGAGAGTTCCCATGGTCAGTGTGCCCATGGCAAGAGTTGCCAAGGTGAGTGTTCCCATGGTGAGTTTTTCCATGGTGACTGTTCCAAAGGTGAGAGTTCCCATGGTGAGTGTTCCCAAGGTGAGTGTTCCCATGGTGAGTGTTCTCATGGTGAGAGTTCCCATGGTGAATGTTCCCATGGTGAAAGTTCCCCTAGTGAAAGTTCCCATGCTGAGTGTTCCCATGGTGAGAGTTCCCATGGTGAGAGTTCCCATGGTGAGTGTGCCCATGGTGAGAATTCCCATGCTGAATGTTCCCATGGTGAGAGTTCCCATGGTGAGTGTTCCCATGGTGATTTGTTCCCATGGTGAAAGTTCCCATGGTGAGAATTCCAATGGTGAGTGTGCCCATGGTGTGAGTTCCCATGCTGAATGTTCCCATGGTGAGAGTTCCCTTGGTGAGTGTTCCCATGATGAGTGTTCCCATGATGAGAGTTCCCATGGTGAGAGCTCCCCCTGATGAGAGGTCCCATGGTGAGTGTTCCCAAATTGAGAGTTCCCATGGCGAGAGTTCCCATTGTGAGTGTTCCCATGGTGAGTGTACCCATAGTGCATGTTCCCATGGTGACTGTTCCCATGGTGAGAGTTCCCATGCAGAATTTTCCCATGGTGATCATTCCCATGGTGAGAGCCCCCCCCCCCCCCTCCAGTGAGTGTTCCCATGGTGAGTGTTCCCCAGGTGAGTGTTCCCATGGTGAGTGTTCCTTTGGTGACAGTTCCCATGGTGAGTTATCCCATTGCGAGTGTTCCCATGTTGTGTGTTCCCATGGTGATTGTTCCCATGGTGAATGTTCCCATGGTGAGTGTTCCCACGATGAGTGTTCAGATGGAGAGTGTTCCTATGGTGAGAATTCCAATGGTGACAGTTCCCATGCAGATTGTGCCCAAGGTGATTATTCCCATGGTGAGTGTTCCCATGGTGAGCGATCCCATGGTGAAAGCTCCCATGATGAGAGTTCCCATGGTGAGAGCTCCACCTGGTGAGAGGTCCCATGGTGATTGTGCCCATGGTTAGAGTTACCATGCTGAATGATCCCATGGTGAGAGTTCTCATGGTGAGTGTTCCCATGATGAGTGTTCCCATGATGAGAGTTCCCATGGTGAGAGCTCCCCTGATGAGAGGTCCCATGGTGAGTGCTCCCAAATTGAGAGTTCCCATGGCGAGAGGTCCCCCTGGTGAGAGGCCCCATGGTGAGTGTTCCCATTGTGGGTGTTCCCAAGGTGAGTGTTCCTATGGTGAGAGTTCCCATGCAGAATTTTCCCATGGTGAGTATTCCCATGGTGAGAGTTCCCACGGTGAGTTTTCCCATGGTGAGAGTTCCCATGGTGAGTGTTCCCATGGTGAGAGTAACCATGGTGAGCGTTCCCATGGTGAGTTTTCCCATGGTGAATGTTCCCATGGTGAATGCTCCCAAAGTGAGAGTTCCCATGCTGAGTGTGCCCATGTTTTGAGTTCCCATAGTGAGAATTCCAATGGTGAATGTTTCCAAGGTGGCAGTTCCCATGGTGAGTGTTTGCACGATGAGTGTGCCCATTGTGAATGTTCCCATGCTGAATGTTCCCATTGTGATAGTTTCCATGCTGAGAGTTCCCATGGTGAGAGGTCCCATGGTGAAAGTACCAATGGTGAGTGTTCCCATGGTGAGTGTACCCATGGTGCATGTTCCCATGGTGAATGTTCCTGTGGTGAGTGTTCCCACGATGAGTGTTCAGATGGAGAGTGTTCCTATGGTGAGAATTCCAATGGTGACAGTTCCCATGCAGAATGTGCCCATGGTGAGTATTCCCATGCTGATTGTTCCCATGGTGAGCGATCCCATGTTGAAAGCTCCCATGATGAGAGTTCCCATGGTGAGAGCTCCCCCTGGTGAGAGGTCCCATGCTGAATTATCCCATGGTGAGAGTTCCCATGGTGAGTGTTTCCATGATGAGTTTTCCCATGATAAGCGTTCTCATGGTGAGAGCTCCCCCTGGTGTGAGGTCCCATGGTGAGTGTTCCCATTGTGAGTGTTCACATGGTGAGTGTACCCATGGAGTATGTTCCCATGGTGAATGATCCCATGGTGAGTGTTCCCACGATGAGAGTTCAGATGGTGAGTGTTCCTATGGTGAGAATTCCAATGGTGACAGTCCCCATACAGAATGTGCCCATGGTGAATATTCCCATGGTGGGCGATCCCATGGTGAGAGCTCCCATGGTGAGAGCTTCCATGGTGAGTGTTCACATGGTGAAAGTACCCATGGTGAGTGTTCCCATCGTGTTTGTACACATGGTGAGTGTTCCCATGGTGAGTGTTCCCATGGTGAGTGCTCCCATGGTGAGTGTTCCCATCCTGAGAGTTCCCATAGTGAAATTACCCATGATGAGTGTTCCAATGGTGAGTGTTCCCCTGGTGAGAGTTCCTACGGAGAGTGTTCCCATGGTGAGTGTTCCCATGCTGAATGTTCCCATGATGAATGCTCCCAAAGTGAGAGTTCCCATGGTGAGCGTTGCTATGGTGAGAGTTCCCATGCAGTATTTTCCCATGGTGAGTATTCCCATGGTGAGAGTGCCTACAGTGGGTGTTCCCATGGTGAGTGTTCCCATGGTGAGTGTTCCCATGGTGAGTGTTCCCATGGTGAGAGTTCCCAAGGTGAGAATTCCCATGGTGAGAGTTGCCAAGGTGAGTGTTCCAATGGTGAGATTTTCCATGGTGAGTTTTCCCAAGGTGAGAGTTCCCGCGGTGAGTGTTCCCATGGTGAGTGTTCCAAAGGTGAGTGTTCCCATGGTGAGTGTTCCCATGGTGAGAGTTCCCATGGTGAATGTTCCCATGGTGAGAGATTGCATGGTATATGTTCCCATGATGAATGTTCCCCAAGTGAAAGTTCCCATGCTGAGTGTTCCCAAGGGGAGAGTTCCCATGGTGAGTGTTCGCACGATGAGTGTGCCCATGGTGAGTGTTCCAATGCTGAGTGTTGCCATGGTGTGAGTTCCCATGGTGAGAGCTCCCATTGTGAATGCTCTCAATGTGAGAGTTCCCATGGTAACAGTTCACACGGTGAGTGTGCTCATGGTGCGTGTTCCCATGCTGAATGTACCATGGTGATAGTTCCCGTGGAGAGCATTCCCATGTTGAGAGCCCCCCCCCCCCCCCAGTGAGTGTTCCCATGGTGAGTGTTCCCCAGGTGAGTGTTCCCATGGTGAGTGTTCCTATGGTGAGAGTTCCCATGCAGAAGTTTCCCATGGTGAGTATTCCCATGGTGAGAGTTCCCACGGTGAGTGTTCCCATGGTGAGAGTTCCAATGTTGAGTGTTCCCATGGTGAGAGTTCCCACGGTGAGTGTTCCCATGGTGAGTGTTCCCATGGTGAGTATTCCCATGGTGAGAGTTCCCATGGTGAGCGTTCCCATGGTGAGTTTTCCCATGGTGAATGTTCCCATGGTGAATGCTCCCAAAGTGAGAGTTCCCATGCTGAGTGTTCCCATGGTTTGAGTTCCCATAGTGAGAATTCCCAGGGTGAATGTTCCCAAGGTGAGAGTTCCCATGATGAGTGTTTGCACGATGAGTGTGCCCATTGTGAGTGTTCACGTGCTGAATGTTCCCATTGTGATAGTTTCCAAGCTGAGAGTTCCCATGGTGAGAGTTCCCATGGAGAAAGTACCATTGGTGAGTGTTCCCATGTTGAGCGTTCCCATGGTGAGAGCTCCCCCTCCGGTGAGTGTTCCTACGTTGAGTGTTCCCCTGGTGAGAGTTCCCATGGTGAGTGTTCCTATGTTGAGAGTTCCCATGCAGAATTTTCCCATGGAGTGTATTCTCATGGTGAGAGATCCCATGGTGAGTGTTCCCATGGTGAGAGTTCCCATGGTGAGAGTTCCCATGGTGATTGTGCCCATGGTGTGAATTCCCATGCTGAATGTTCCCACGGTGAGTTTTCTAATGGTGAGAGTTCCCATGCTGAGTGTTCCCATGGTGAGAGTTCCCATGGTGAGTGTTCCCATGGTGAGAGTTCCCATGGTGAGAGTTCCCATGGTGTGTGTGCCCATGGTGAGAATTCCCATGCTGAATGTTCCCATGGTGAGAGTTCCCATGGTGAGTGTTCCCATGGTGATTTGTTCCCATGGTGAGAGTTCCCATGGTGAGAGTTCCCATGGTGAGTGTGCCCATGATGTGAGTTCCCATGCTGAATGTTCCCATGATCAGTGTTCCCATGATGAGAGTTCCCATGGTGAGAGCTCCCCCTGTTGAGATGTCCCATGGTTAGTGTTCCCAAATTGAGAGTTCCCATGGCGAGAGTTCCCATTGAGAGTGTTCCCATGGTTAGTGTACCCATGGTGAATGTTCCTATGGTGAATGTTCCCATGGTGAGAGTTCCCATGCAGAATTTTCCCAAGGTGAGAATTCCCATGGTGAGAGCACCCCCTCCCCCCCCGCCCCCAGTGAGTGTTCCCATGTTGAGTGTTCCCCAGGTCAGTGTTCCCATGGTGAGTGTTCCTATGGTGAGAGTTCCCATGGAGAATTTTCCCATGGTGAGTATTCCCATGGTGAGAGTTCCCACGGTGAGTGTTCCCATGGTGAGAGTTCCCGTGGTGAGTGTTCCCATGGTGAGTTTTCCCATGGTGAATGTTCCCATGGCGAATGCTCCCAAAGTGAGAGTTCCCATGCTGAGTGTTCCCATGGTTTGAGTTCCCATAGTGAGAATTCCCATGGTGAATGTTCCCAAGGTGAGAGTTCCGATGGTGAGTGTTTGCACGATGAGTGTGCCCATGGTGAGTGTTCCCATGCTGAATGTTCCCATTGTGATAGTTTCCATGCTGAGAGTTCTCATGGTGAGAGTTCCCATGGTGAAAGTACCAATGGTGAATGTTCCCATGGTGAGTGTTCCCACGATGAGTGTTCAGATGGTGAGTGTTCCTATGGTGAAAATTCCAATGGTGACAGTTCCCAAGCAGTTTGTGCCCAAGGTGATTATTCCCATGTTGAGTGTTCCCATGGTGAGCGATCCCATGGTGAAAGCTCCCATGATGAGAGTTCCCATGGTGAGTGCTCCCCCTGGTGAGAGGTCCCATGGTGAGTGTGCCAATGGTGAGAGTTCCCATGCTGAATGATCCCATGGTGAGGGTTCTCATGGTGAGTGTTCCCATGGTGAGTGTACCCATGGTGCATGTTCCCATGGTGAATGTTCCCAAGCTGAGAGTTCCCAAGCTGAGTGTTCCCATGGCGAGAGTTCCCATTGTGAGTGTTCCCATGGTGAGTGTACCCATGGTGCATGTTCCCATGGTGAGTGATCCCATAGTGAGAGCTCCCATGGAGAGAATCCCATGGTGAGTGTTCACATGGTGAAAGTACCCATTGTGAGTGTTCCCATC
This sequence comes from Carcharodon carcharias, assembly GCF_017639515.1. Lineage (NCBI taxonomy): Eukaryota > Metazoa > Chordata > Chondrichthyes > Lamniformes > Lamnidae > Carcharodon > Carcharodon carcharias. The sequence goes on from NC_054499.1 coordinate 21,414,297, forward strand.
GTGAGTGTACACATGGTGAGTGTTCCCATGGTGAGAGGTCCCATGGTGAGTGCTCCCATGGTGAGAGTACCCATGGTGAGTGTTCCCATGGTGAGTGTTCCCATTTTGAGAGTTCCCATTTTGAGTGTTCCCATGGTTAGTGTTCCCATGCTGAATGTTCCCATGGTGATAGTTCCCATAATGAGAGTTCCCATCCTGAGAGTTCCCATGGTGAAAGTACCCATGATGAGTGTTCCAATGGTGAGTGCTCCCATGGTGAGTGCTCCCATGGTGAGTTTTCCCATGGTGAATGTTCCCATGGCAAATGCTCCCAAAGTGAGAGTTCCCATGCTGAGTGTTCCCATGGTTTGATCTCCATAGTGAGAATTCCCATGGTGAATGTTCCCAAGCTGAATGTTCCCATTGTTATAGTTTCCATGCTGAGAGTTCCCATGGTGAGAGTTCCCATGGTGAAAGTACCAATGGTGAGTGTTCCCATGGTGAGTGTACCCATGGTGCATGTTCCCATGGTGAATGTTCCCATGGTGAGTGTTCCCACGATGAGTGTTCAGATGGTGAGTGTTCCTATGGTGAGAATTCCAATGGTGACAGTTCCCAAGCAGATTGTGCCCAAGGTGATTATTCCCATGGTGAGTGTTCCCATGGTGTGCGATCCCATGGTGAAAGCTCCCATGATGAGAGTTCCCATGGTGAAAGCTCCGCCTGGTGAGAGTTCCCATGGTGAGTGTGCCAATGGTGAGAGTTCCCATGCTGAATGATTCCACGGTGAGAGTTCTCATGGTGAGTGTTCCCATGGTGAGTGTACCCATGGTGCATGTTCCCATGGTGAATGTTCCCAAGGTGAGAGTTCCCATGGCGAGAGTTCCCATTGTGAGTATTCCCATGGTGAGTGTACCCATGGTGCATGTTCCCATGGTGAATGTTCCCATGGTGAGTGTTCCCACGATGAGTGTTCAGATGGTGAGTGTTCCTATGGTGAGAATTCCAATGGTGACAGTTCCCATGCAGAATGTGCCCATGGTGAGTATTCCCATGGAGAGTGATCTCATGGTGAGCGATCCCATAGTGAGAGCTCCCATGGTGAGAATCCCATGGTGAGTGTTCACATGGTGAAAGTACCCATGGTGAGTGTTCCCATCGTGAGTGTACACATGGTGGGTGTTGCTATGGTGAGAGTTCCCATGCAGTAATTTCCCATGGTGAGTATTCCCATGGTGAGAGTGCCTACGGTGGGTGTTGCCATGGTGAGAGTTCCCATGGTGAGTGCTCCCATGGTGAGATTTGCCAAGGTGAGTGTTCCCATGGTGAGTTTTTCCATGGTGGGTGTTCCCAAGGTGAGAGTTCCCACGGTGAGTGTTCCCATGGTGAGTGTTCCCAAGGTGAGTGTTCCCATGGTGAGTGTTACCATGGTGAGAGTTCCCATGGTGAATGTTCCCATGGTGAGAGATTGCATGGTGTATGTTCCCATGCTGAATGTTCCCCAAGTGAAAGTTCCCATGCTGAGTGTACCCAAGGGGAGAGTTCCCATGGTGAGTGTTCGCACGATGAGTGTGCCCATGGTGAGTGTTCCCATGCTGAATGTTCCCATGGTGAGAGTTCCCATGGTGAGTGTTCCCATGGTGTGATTTCCCATGGTGAGAGTTCCCATGGTGAATGTTCCCAAGGTGAGAGTTCCCATGTTGACTGTTCTCACGATGAGTGTGCCCATGGTGCGTGTTCCCATGCTGAATGTTCCCATGTTGATAGTTCCCATTGTGAGAGTTCCAATGCTGAGAGTTCCCATGGAGAAAGTATCCTTGGTGAGTGTTCCCATGGTGAGCATTCCCATGGTGAGAGCGCCCCCCCCAATGAGTATTCCCATGGTGAGTGTTCCCCAGGTGAGTGTTCCTATGGTGAGAGTTCCCATGCAGAATTTTCCCATGGTGAGTATTCCCATGGTGAGAGTTCCCACGGTGAGTGTTCCCATGGTGAGAGTTCCCATGGTGAGTGTTCCCATGGTGAGAGTTCCCATGGTGAGTGTTCCCATGGTGAGTGTTCCCATGGTGAATGTTCCCTTGGTAAATGGTGCCAAAGTCAGAGTTCCCATGCTGAGTGTTCCCATGGTGAGAATTTCCATGGTGAGAATTCCCATGGTGAATGTTCCCAAGGTGAGAGTTCCCATGGTGAGTGTTTGCACGATGAGTGTGCCCATGGTGAGTGCTCCCATGCTGAATGTTCCCATTGTGATAGTTTCCATGCTGAGAGTTCCCATGGTGAGAGTTCCCATGGTGAAAGTACCAATGGTGAGTGTTCCCATGGTGAGTGTACCCATGGTGCATGTTCCCATGGTGAATGTTCCCATGGTGAGTGTTCCCACGATGAGTGTTCAGATGGTGAGTGTTCCTATGGTGAAAATTCCAATGGTGACAGTTCCCAAGCAGATTGTGCCCAAGGTGATTATTCCCATGGTGAGTCTTCCCATGGTGAGAGTTCCCATGGTGTATGTTCTCATGGTGAGAGTTCCCATGGTGAGAGCTCCCCCTGGTGAGATGTCCCATGGTGAGTGTTCCCAAGGTGAAAGTTCCCATGCTGAATGTTCCCATGGTGAGAGTTCCCATGGTGAGTGTTCCCATGGTGAGAGTTCCCATGGTGCATGTTCCCATGGTGAATGTTCCCAAGGTGAGAGTTCCCATGGCGAGAGTTCCCATTGTGAGTGTTCCCATGGTGAGTGTACCCATGGTGCATGTTCCCATGGTGAATGTTCCCATGGTGAGTGTTCCCACGATGAGTGTTCAGATGGTGAGTGTTCCTATGGTGAGGATTCCAATGGTGACAGTTCTCATGCAGAATGTGCCCATGGTGAGTATTCCCATGGTCAATGATCCCATGGTGAGCGATCCCATAGTGAGAGCTCCCATGGTGAGAATCCCATGGTGAGTGTTCACATGGTGAAAGTACCCATTGTGATTGTTCCCATCGTGAGTGTACACATGGTGAGTGTTCCCATGGTGAGAGGTCCCATGGTGAGTGCTCCCATGGTGAGAGTTCCCATGGTGAGTGTTCCCATGGTGAGTGTTCCCATTTTGAGAGTTCCCATTTTGAGTGTTCCCATGGTTAGTGTTCCCATGCTGAATGTTCCCATGGTGATAGTTCCCATAGTGAGAGTTCCCATCCTGAGAGTTCCCATGGTGAAAGTACCCATGATGAGTGTTCCAATGGTGAGTGTTCCCCTGGTGAGAGTTCCTTCGGAGAGTGTTCCCATGGTGAGTGTTCCCATGCTGAATGTTCCCATGATGAATGCTCCCAACGTGAGAGTTCCCATGGTGAGTGTTGCTATGGTGAGAGTTCCCATGCAGTATTTTCAAATGGTGAGTATTCCCATGGTGAGAGTGCCTACGGTGGGTGTTGCCATGGTGATAGTTCCCATGGTGAGTGCTCCCATTGTGAGATTTGCCAAGGTGAGTGTTCCCATGGTGAGTTTTTCCATGGTGAGTGTTCCCAAGGTGAGAGTTCCCACGGTGAGTGTTCCCATGGTGAGTGTTCCCAAGGTGAGTGTTCCCATGGTGAGTGTTCCCATGGTGAGAGTTCCCATGGTGAATGTTCCTATGGTGAGAGATTGCATGGTGTATGTTCCCATGCTGAATGTTCCCCAAGTGAAAGTTCCCATGCTGAGTGTTCCCAAGGGGAGAGTTCCCATGGTGAGTGTTCGCACGATGAGTGTGCCCATGGTGAGTGTTCCCATGCTGAATGTTCCCATGGTGAGAGTTCCCATGCTGAGTGTTGCCATGGTGTGAGTTCCCATGGTGAGAGTTCCCATGGTGAATGCTCCCAAGGTGAGAGTTCCCATGTTGACTGTTCGCACGATGAGTGTGCCCATGGTGCGTGTTCCCATGCTGAATGTTCCCATGTTGATAGTTCCCATTGTGACAGTTCCCATGCTGAGAGTTCCCATGGAGAAAGTATCCTTGGTGAGTGTTCCCATGGTGAGCATTCCCAAGATGAGAGCCCCCAACCCCCCAATGAGTATTCCCATGGTGAGTGTTCCCCAGGTGAGTGTTCCCCAGGTGAGAGTTTCCATGCAGAATTTTCCCATGGTGAGTATTCCCATGGTGAGAGTTCCCACGGTGAGTGTTCCCATGGTGAGAGTTCCAATGGTGAGTGTTCCCATGGTGAGATTTCCATGGCGAGCGTTCCCATGGTGAGTTTTCCCATGGTGAATGTTCCCATGGTGAATGCTCCCAAAGTGAGCGTTCCCATGCTGACTGTTCCCATGGTTTGACTTCCCATAGTGAGAATTCCCAGGGTGAATGTTCCCAAGTTGAGAGTTCCCATGGTGAGTGTTTGCACGATGGGTGTGCCCATTGTGAGTGTTCACATGCTGAATGTTCCCATTGTGATAGTTTCCATGCTGAGAGTTCCCATGGTGAGAGTTCCCATGGTGAAAGTACCATTGGTGAGTGTTCCCATGTTGAGCGCTCCCATGGTGAGAGCACCCCCCTCCGGTGAGTGTTCCCATGTTGAGTGTTCCCCTGGTGTGTGTTCCCATGGTGAGTGTTCCTATGGTGAGATTTCCCATGCAGAATTTTCCCATGGTGAGTGTTCCCATGGTGAATGTTCCCATTGTGATAGTTTCCATGCTGAGAATTCCCATGGTGAGAGTTCCCATGGTGAAAGTACCAATGGTGAGTGTTCCCATGGTGAGTGTACCCATCGTGCATGTTCCCATGGTGAATGTTCCCATGGTGAGTGTTCCCACGATGAGTGTTCAGATGGTGAGTGTTCCTATGGTGAGAATTCCAATGGTGACAGTTCCCATGCAGATTGTTCCCAAGGTGATTATTCCCATGGTGAGTGTTCCCATGGTGAGCGATCCCATGATGAAAGCTCCCATGATGAGAGTTCCCATGGTGAGAGCTCCCCCTGGTGAGAGGTCCCATGGTGATTGTGCCCATGGTTAGAGTTACCATGCTGAATGATCCCATGGTGAGACTTCTCATGGTGAGTGTTCCCATGATGAGTGTTCCCATGATGAGAGTTCCCATGGTGAGAGCTCCCCCTGGTGAGAGGCCCCATGGTGAGTGTTCCCATTGTGAGTGTTCCCATGGTGAGTGTACCCATGGTGCATGTTCCCATGGTGAATGTTCCCAAGGTGAGAGGTCCCATGGCGAGAGTTCCCATTGTGAGTGTTTCCATGGTGAGTGTACCCATGGTGCATTTTCCCATGGTGATTGTTCCCATGGTGAGTGTTCCCACGATGAGTGTTCAGATGGTGAGTGTTCCTATGGTGAGAATTCCAATGGTGACAGTTCTCATGCAGAATGTGCCCATGGTGAGTATTCCCATGGTGAGCGATCCCATGGTGAGCGATCCCATGGTGAGTGATCCCATAGTGAGCGATCCCATGGTGAGAGCTCCCATGGTGAGAATCCCATGGTGAGTGTTCACATGGTGAAAGTACCCATGGTGAGTGTTCCCATCGTGAGTGTACACATGGTGAGTGTTCCCATGGTGAGAGTTCCCATGGTGAGTGCTCCCATGGTGAGAGTACCCATGGTGAGTGTTCCCGTGGTGAGTGTTCCCATTTTGAGAGTTCCCATTTTGAGTGTTCCCATGGTGTGTTCCCATGCTGAATGTTCCCATGGTGATAGTTCCCATAGTGAGAGTTCCCATCCTGAGAGTTCCCATGGTGAAAGTACCCATGATGAGTGTTCCAATGGTGAGTGTTCCCCTGGTGAGAGTTCCTACGGAGAGTGTTCCCATGGTGAATGCACCCAAAGTGAGATTTCCCATGGTGAGTTTTGCTATGGTGAGAGTTCCCATGCAGTATTTTCCCATGGTGAGTATTCCCATGGTGAGAGCGCCTACGGTGGGTGTTCCCATGGTGAGAGATCCCATGGTGAGTGTTCCCATGGTGAGAGTTCCCATGGTGAGTGTTCCCATGGTGAGTGTTCCCATGGTGGATGTTCCCATGATGAATGCTCCCAAAGTGAGAGTTACAATGCCAAGTGTTCCCATGGTGATATTTCCCATGGTGAGAGTTCCCATGGTTATTGTTCCCAAGATGAGAGTTCCCATGGTAAGAGTGCCCTTGGTCAGTGTGCCCATGGTGAGAGTTGCCAGGTGAGTGTTCTCATGCTGAGTGTTTCCATGGTGAGTGTTCCCAAGGTGAGAGTTCCCATGGTGAGTGTTCCCAAGGTGAGTGTTCCCATGGTGAGTGTTCTCATGGTGAGAGTTCCCATGGTGAATGTTCCCATGGTGAAAGTTCCCCTAGTGAAAGTTCCCATGCTGAGTGTTCCCATGGTGAGAGTTCCCATGGTGAGAGTTCCCATGGTGAGTGTGCCCATGGTGAGAATTCCCATGCTGAATGTTCCCATGGTGAGAGTTCCCATGGTGAGTGTTCCCATGGTGATTTGTTCCCATGGTGAAAGTTCCCATGGTGAGAATTCCAATGGTGAGTGTGCCCATGGTGTGAGTTCCCATGCTGAATGTTCCCATGGTGAGAGTTCCCTTGGTGAGTGTTCCCATGATGAGTGTTCCCATGATGAGAGTTCCCATGGTGAGAGCTCCCCCTGATGAGAGGTCCCATGGTGAGTGTTCCCAAATTGAGAGTTCCCATGGCGAGAGTTCCCATTGTGAGTGTTCCCATGGTGAGTGTACCCATAGTGCATGTTCCCATGGTGAATGTTCCCATGGTGAGAGTTCCCATGCAGAATTTTCCCATGGTGATCATTCCCATGGTGAGAGCCCCCCCCCCCCCCTCCAGTGAGTGTTCCCATGGTGAGTGTTCCCCAGGTGAGTGTTCCCATGGTGAGTGTTCCTTTGGTGACAGTTCCCATGGTGAGTGCTCCCATTGCGAGAGTTCCCATGGTGAGTGTTCCCATGGTGATTTTTCCCATGGTGAATGTTCCCATGGTGAGTGTTCCCACGATGAGTGTTCAGATGGAGAGTGTTCCTATGGTGAGAATTCCAATGGTGACAGTTCCCATGCAGATTGTGCCCAAGGTGATTATTCCCATGGTGAGTGTTCCCATGGTGAGCGATCCCATGGTGAAAGCTCCCATGATGAGAGTTCCCATGGTGAGAGCTCCACCTGGTGAGAGGTCCCATGGTGATTGTGCCCATGGTTAGAGTTACCATGCTGAATGATCCCATGGTGAGAGTTCTCATGGTGAGTGTTCCCATGATGAGTGTTCCCATGATGAGAGTTCCCATGGTGAGAGGTCCCCCTGGTGAGTGGCCCCATGGTGAGTTTTCCCATTGTGAGTGTTCCCATTGTGAGTGTTCCCATGGTGAGTGTACCCATGGTGCATGTTCCCATGGTGAGAGTTCCCATGGTGAGTGTTCCCATGGTGATTTGTTCCCATGGTGAAAGTTCCCATGGTGAGAATTCCAATGGTGAGTGTGCCCATGGTGTGAGTTCCCATGCAGAATGTTCCCATGGTGAGAGTTCCCATGATGAATGTTCCCATGGTGAGTGTTCCCATGGTGAGAGTTCCATGGTGAGAGATCCCCCTGGTGGGAGCTCCCCTGGTGAGTGTTCCCATATAGAGAGTTCCCATGGCGAGAGTTCCCATTGTGAGTATTCCCATGGTGAGTGTACGCATGTTGAGTGTTCCCATGGTGAATGTTCCCATGGTGAGTGTTCCCATGCAGAATTTTCCCATGGTGATCATTCCCATGGTGAGAGCCCCCCCCCCCCTCCAGTGAGTGTTCCCATGGTGAGTGTTCCCCAGGTGAGTGTTCCCATGGTGAGTGTTCCTTTGGTGACAGTTCCCATGGTGAGTGCTCCCATTGCGAGAGTTCCCATGGTGAGTGTTCCCATGGTGATTTTTCCCATGGTGAATGTTCCCATGGTGAGTGTTCCCACGATGAGTGTTCAGATGGAGAGTGTTCCTATGGTGAGAATTCCCATGGTGACAGTTCCCATGCAGATTGTGCCCAAGGTGATTATTCCCATGGTGAGTGTTCCCATGGTGAGCGATCCCATGGTGAAAGCTCCCATGATGAGAGTTCCCATGGTGAGAGCTCCACCTGGTGAGAGGTCCCATGGTGATTGTGCCCATGGTTAGAGTTACCATGCTGAATGATCCCATGGTGAGAGTTCTCATGGTGAGTGTTCCCATGATGAGTGTTCCCATGATGAGAGTTCCCATGGTGAGAGGTCCCCCTGGTGAGTGGCCCCATGGTGAGTTTTCCCATTGTGAGTGTTCCCATTGTGAGTGTTCCCATGGTGAGTGTACCCATGGTGCATGTTCCCATGGTGAATGTTCCCAAGGTGAGAGGTCCCATGGCGAGAGTTCCCATTGTGAGTGTTTCCATGGTGAGTGTACCCATGGTGCATGTTCCCATGGTGAATGTTCCCAAGGTGAGTGTTCCCATTGTGAGTGTTCCCATGGTGAGTGTACCCATGGTGCATGTTCCCATGGTGAATGTTCCCATGGTGAGTGTTCCCACGATGAGTGTTCAGATGGTGAGTGTTCCTATGGTGAGAATTCCAATGGTGACAGTTCTCATGCAGAATGTGCCCATGGTGAGTATTCCCATGGTGAGTGATTCCATGGTGAGCGATCCCATGGTGAGAGCACCAATGGTGAGAATCCCGTGGTGAGTGTTCACATGGTGAGAGCGCCCATGGTAAGTGTTCCCATCGTGAGTGTTCCCATGGTGAGTGTTCCCATGGTGAGAGTTCCCATGGTGAGTGCTCCCATGGTGAGTGTTCCCATGGTGAGAGTTCCCATGGTGAGATTTCCCATGGTGAGAGTTCTCATGGTGAGAGTTCCCATGGTGAATGTTCCCATGGTGAGTGTTCCCATGGTGAGAGTTCGCATGGTGAGAGTTCCCATGGTGAGTGTGCCCATGGTGAGAATTCCCATGCCGAATGTTCCCATGATGAGAGTTCCCATGGTGAGTGTTCCCATGGTGATTTGTTCCCATGGTGAAAGTTCCCATGGTGAGAATTCCAATGGTGAGTGTGCCCATGGTGTGAGTTCCCATGCTGAATGTTCCCATGGTGAGAGTTCCCTTGGTGAATGTTCCCATGATGAGTGTTCCCATGATGAGAGTTCCCATGGTGAGAGCTCCCCCTGATGAGAGGTCCCATGGTGAGTGTTCCCAAATTGAGAGTTACCATGGCGAGAGTTCCCATTGTGAGTGTTCCCATGGTGAGTGTACCCATGGTGCATGTTCCCATGGTGAATGTTCCCATGGTGAGAGTTCCCATGCAGAATTTTCCCATGGTGATCATTCCCATGGTGAGAGCCCCCCCCCCCTCCAGTGAGTGTTCCCATGGTGAGTGTTCCCCAGGTGAGTGTTCCCATGGTGAGTGTTCCTTTGGTGACAGTTCCCATGGTGAGTGCTCCCATTGCGAGAGTTCCCATGGTGAGTGTTCCCATGGTGATTTTTCCCATGGTGAATGTTCCCATGGTGAGTGTTCCCACGATGAGTGTTCAGATGGAGAGTGTTCCTATGGTGAGAATTCCAATGGTGACAGTTCCCATGCAGATTGTGCCCAAGGTGATTATTCCCATGGTGAGTGTTCCCATGGTGAGCGATCCCATGGTGAAAGCTCCCATGATGAGAGTTCCCATGGTGAGAGCTCCACCTGGTGAGAGGTCCCATGGTGATTGTGCCCATGGTTAGAGTTACCATGCTGAATGATCCCATGGTGAGAGTTCTCATGGTGAGTGTTCCCATGATGAGTGTTCCCATGATGAGAGTTCCCATGGTGATAGGTCCCCCTGGTGAGTGGCCCCATGGTGAGTGTTCCCATTGTGAGTGTTCCCATTGTGAGTGTTCCCATGGTGAGTGTACCCATGGTGCATGTTCCCATGGTGAATGTTCCCAAGGTGAGAGGTCCCATGGCGAGAGTTCCCATTGTGAGTGTTTCCATGGTGAGTGTACCCATGGTGCATGTTCCCATGGTGAATGTTCCCAAGGTGAGTGTTCCCATTGTGAGTGTTCCCATGGTGAGTGTACCCATGGTGCATGTTCCCATGGTGAATGTTCCCATGGTGAGTGTTCCCACGATGAGTGTTCAGATGGTGAGTGTTCCTATGGTGAGAATTCCAATGGTGACAGTTCTCATGCAGAATGTGCCCATGGTGAGTATTCCCATGGTGAGTGATTCCATGGTGAGCGATCCCATGGTGAGAGCACCAATGGTGAGAATCCCGTGGTGAGTGTTCACATGGTGAAAGTACCCATGGTAAGTGTTCCCATCGTGAGTGTACACATGGTGAGTGTTCCCATGGTGAGAGTTCCCATGGTGAGTGCTCCCATGGTGAGAGTACCCATGGTGAGAGTTCCCATGGTGAGATTTCCCATGGTGAGAGTTCTCATGGTGAGAGTTCCCATGGTGAATGTTCCCATGGTGAGTGTTCCCATGGTGGGAGTTCGCATGGTGAGAGTTCCCATGGTGAGTGTGCCCATGGTGAGAATTCCCATGCCGAATGTTCCCATGATGAGAGTTCCCATGGTGAGTGTTCCCATGGTGATTTGTTCCCATGGTGAAAGTTCCCATGGTGAGAATTCCAATGGTGAGTGTGCCCATGGTGTGAGTTCCCATGCTGAATGTTCCCATGGTGAGAGTTCCCTTGGTGAATGTTCCCATGATGAGTGTTCCCATGATGAGAGTTCCCATGGTGAGAGCTCCCCCTGATGAGAGGTCCCATGGTGAGTGTTCCCAAATTGAGAGTTACCATGGCGAGAGTTCCCATTGTGAGTGTTCCCATGGTGAGTGTACCCATGGTGCATGTTCCCATGGTGAATGTTCCCATGGTGAGAGTTCCCATGCAGAATTTTCCCATGGTGATCATTCCCATGGTGAGAGCCCCCCCCCCCCCTCCCAGTGAGTGTTCCCATGGTGAGTGTTCCCCAGGTGAGTGTTCCCATGGTGAGTGTTCCTTTGGTGACAGTTCCCATGGTGAGTGCTCCCATTGCGAGAGTTCCCATGGTGAGTGTTCCCATGGTGATTTTTCCCATGGTGAATGTTCCCATGGTGAGTGTTCCCACGATGATTGTTCGATGGAGAGTGTTCCTATGGTGAGAATTCCAATGGTGACAGTTCCCATGCAGATTGTGCCCAAGGTGATTATTCCCATGGTGAGTGTTCCCATGGTGAGCGATCCCATGGTGAAAGCTCCCATGATGAGAGTTCCCATGGTGAGAGCTCCACCTGGTGAGAGGTCCCATGGTGATTGTGCCCATGGTTAGAGTTACCATGCTGAATGATCCCATGGTGAGAGTTCTCATGGTGAGTGTTCCCATGATGAGTGTTCCCATGATGAGAGTTCCCATGGTGAGAGCTCCCCCGATGAGAGGTCCCATGGTGAGTGTTCCCAAATTGAGAGTTCCCATGGCGAGAGGTCCCCCTGGTGAGAGGCCCCATGGTGAGTGTTCCCATTGTGGGTGTTCCCATGGTGAGTGTACCCATGGTGCATGTTCCCATGGTGAATGTTCCCAAGGTGAGAGGCCCATGGCGAGAGTTCCCATTGTGAGTGTTTCCATGGTGAGTGTACCCATGGTGCATGTTCCCATGGTGAATGTTCCCATGGTGAGTGTTCCCACGATGAGTGTTCAGATGGTGAGTGTTCCTATGGTGAGAATTCCAATGGTGACAGTTCCCATGCAGAATGTGCCCATGGTGAGTATTCCCATGGTGAGTGATCCCATGGTGAGCGATCCCATGTGAGAGCTCCCATGGTGAGTGCTCCCATGGTGAGAGTACCCATGGTGAGATTTCCCATGGTGAGTGTTCTCATGGTGAGAGTTCCCATGGTGAATGTTCCCATGGTGAAAGTTCCCCTAGTGAAAGTTCCCATGCTGAGTGTTCCCATGGTGAGTGTTCCCATGGTGAGAGTTCCCATGGTGAGTGTGCCCATGGTGAGAATTCCCATGTCGAATGTTCCCATGGTGAGAGTTCCCATGGTGAGTGTTCCCATGGTGATTTGTTCCCATGGTGAAAGTTCCCATGGTGAGAATTCCAATGGTGAGTGTGCCCATGGTGTGAGTTCCCATGCTGAATGTTCCCATGGTGAGAGTTCCCTTGGTGAGTGTTCCCATGATGAGTGTTCCCATGATGAGAGTTCCCATGGTGAGAGCTCCCCCTGATGAGAGGTCCCATGGTGAGTGTTCCCAAATTGAGAGTTACCATGGCGAGAGTTCCCATTGTGAGTGTTCCCATGGTGAGTGTACCCATGGTGCATGTTCCCATGGTGAATGTTCCCATGGTGAGAGTTCCCATGCAGAATTTTCCCATGGTGATCATTCCCATGGTGAGAGCCCCCCCCCCCCACCCCCTAGTGAGTGTTCCCATGGTGAGTGTTCCCCAGGTGAGTGTTCCCATGGTGAGTGTTCCTTTGGTGACAGTTCCCATGGTGATTGCTCCCATTGCGAGAGTTCCCATGGTGAGTGTTCCCATGGTGATTTTTCCCATGGTGAATGTTCCCATGGGGAGTGTTCCCACGATGATTGTTCAGATGGAGAGTGTTCCTATGGTGAGAATTCCAATGGTGACAGTTCCCATGCAGATTGTGCCCAAGGTGATTATTCCCATGGTGAGTGTTCCCATGGTGAGCGATCCCATGGTGAAAGCTCCCATGATGAGAGTTCCCATGGTGAGAGCTCCACCTGGTGAGAGGTCCCATGGTGATTGTGCCCATGGTTAGAGTTACCATGCTGAATGATCCCATGGTGAGAGTTCTCATGGTGAGTGTTCCCATGATGAGTGTTCCCATGATGAGAGTTCCCATGGTGAGAGGTCCCCCTGGTGAGAGTTCCCATGCTGAGTGTTCCCATGGTTAGAATTCCCATGCTGAATGTTCCCATGGCGAGAGTTCCCATGATGAGTGTTCCCATTGTGATTGTTCCCATGGTGAGAGTTCCCATGGTGAGAGTTCCCATGGTGAGTTTGCCCATGCTGAGAGTTCCCATGCTGAATTTTCCCATGGTGAGAGTTCCCATGGTGAGTGTTCCCATGATGAGTTTTCCCATGATGAGAGTTCCCATGGTGAGATCTCCCCCTGGTGAGAGGTCCCATGGTGAGTGTTACCAAGGTGAGAGTTCACATGGCGAGAGTTTCCATTGTGAGTGTTCCCATGGTGAGCGTTCCCATGGTGAGAGCACCCCCTCCGGTGAGTGTTCCCATGGTGAGTGTTCCCCTGGTGAGTGTTCAATGGTGTGTGTTCCTATGGTGAGAGTTCCCATGCAGAATTTTCCCATGGTGAGTATTCCCATTTTGAGAGTTCCCACGGTGAGTATTCCCATGTTGAGAGTTCCCATGCTGAGTGTTCCCATGGTTAGAATTCCCATGCTGAATGTTCCCATGGTGAGAGTTCCCAGGATGAGTGTTCCCATGGTGATTGTTCCCATGGTGAGAGTTCCCATGGTGAGAGTTCCCATGGTGAGTTTGCCCATGGTGAGAGTTCCCATGCTGAATTTTCCCATGGTGAGAATTCCGATGGTGAGTGTTCCCATGATGAGTGTTCCCATGATGAGAGTTCCCATGGTGAGATCTCCCCCTGGTGAGAGGTCCCATGGTGAGTGTTCCCATGGTGAGAGTTCCCATGGCGAGAGTTTCCATTGTGAGTGTTCCCATGGTGAGTGTACCGATGGTGCATGTTCCCATGGTGAATGTTCCCATGGTGAGTGTTCCCACGCTAAGTGTTCAGATGGTGAGTGTTCCTATGGTGAGAATTCCAATGGTGACAGTTCCCATGCAGAATGTGCCCAAGGTGAGTATTCCCATGGTGAGTGTTCCCATGGTGAGCAATCCCATGGTGAGAGCTCCCATGATGAGAGTTCCCATGGTGAGAGCTGCCCCTGGTGAGTGTTCCCATTGTGAGTGTTCCCATGGTGAGTGTACCCATGGTGCATGTTCCCATGGTGAATGTTCCCATGGTGAGTGTTCCCACGTTGAGTGTTCAGATGGTGTGTTCCTATGGTGCGAATTCGAATGGTGACAGTTCCCATGCAGAATGTGCCCATGGTGAGTATTCCCATTGTGTGTGTTCCCATGGTGAGCGATCCCATGGTGAGAGCTCCCATGGTGAGAATCCCATGGTGAGTGTTCACATGGTGAAAGTACCCATGGTGAGTGTTCCCATCGTGAGTGTACACATGGTGAGTGTTCCCATGGTGAGAGGTCCAATAGTAAGTGCTCCCATGGTGAGAGTACCCATGGTGAGTGTTGCCATGGTGTGTTCCCATGCTGAATGTTCCCACCGTGATATTTCCCATAGTGAGAATTCACATGGTGAGAGATCCCATGGTGAAAGTACCCATGATGATTGTTCCCAAGGTGAGTGTTCCCCTGGTGAGTGTTCCTACGTTGCATGTTCCCATGGTGAGTGGTCCCATGGTGAATGTTCCCATGATGAATGCTCCCAAAGTGAGAGTTCCCATGGTGAGCGTTGCTATGGTGAGATTTCCCATGCAGTATTTTCCCATGGTGAGTATTCCCATGGTGAGAGTGCCTACGGTGGGTGTTCCCATGGTGACAGTTCCCATGGTGAGTGTTCCCATGGTGAGAGTTCCCATGGTGAGTGTTCCCATGGTGAGTGTTCCCATTGTGGATGTTCCCATGATGAATGCTCCCAAAGTGGGAGTTGTTATGCTCACTGTTCCCATGGTGATGTTTCCCATGTTGAGAGTTTCCATGGTAAATGTTCCCAAGGTGAGAGTTCCCACGGTGAGCTTTCCCATGGTGAGTGTTCCCAAGGTGAGTGTTCCCATGGTGAGTGTTCCCATGGTGAGTGTTCCCATGGTGAGAGTTCCCATGGTGAATGTTCCCATGGTGAGAGATTGCATGGTGAATGTTCCCATGGTGAATGTTCCCCAAGTGAAAATTCCCATCATGAGTGTTGCCAAGGGGAGAGTTCCCATGGGGAGTGTTCGCACGATGAGTGTGCCCATGGTGAGCGTTCCCATGGTGAATGTTCCCATGGTGATAGTTCCCAAGCTGAGTGTTCATGGTGTGAGTTCCCATGGTGAGAGTTCCCATGGTGAATGATCCCAAGGTGAGAGTTCCCATGGTGAGTGTACCTATGTGAGAGTTCCCATGCAGAATTTTCCCATGGTGAGTATTCCAATATTGAGAGTTCCCACGGTGAGTGTTCCCATGGTGAGAGTTCCCATGCTGAGTGTTCCCATGGTTAGAATTCCTATGCTGAATGTTCCTATGGCGAGAGTTCCCATGATGAGTGTTCCCATGGTGATTGTTCCCATGGTGAGAGTTCCCATGGTGAGAGTTCCCATGGTGAGTTTGCCCATGCTGAGAGTTCCCATGCTGAAATTTCCCATGGTGAGAGTTCCCATGGTGAGTGTTCCCATGATGAGTTTTCCCATGATGAGAGGTCCCATGGTGTGATCTCCCCCTGGTGAGAGGTCCCATGGTGAGTGTTACCAAGGTGAGAGTTCACATGGCGAGAGTTTCCATTGTGAGTGTTCTCATGGTGAGTGCACCCATGGTGCATGTTCCCATGGTGAATGTTCCCATGGTGAGTGTTCCCACGATGAGTGTTCAGATGGTGAGTGTTCCTATGGTGAGAATTCCAATGGTGACAGTTCCCATGCAGATTGTGCCCAAGGTGAGTATTCCCATGGTGAGTGTTCCCATGGTGAGCGATCCCATGGTGAAAGCTCCCATGATGAGAGTTCCCATGGTGAGAGTTCCACCTGGTGAGAGGTCCCATGTTGATTGTGCCCATGGTTAGAGTTACCATGCTGAATGATCCCATGGTGAGACTTCTCATGGTGAGTGTTCCCATGATGAGTGTTCCCATGATGAGAGTTCCCATGGTGAGAGCTTCCCCTGGTGAGAGGCCCCTTGGTGAGTGTTCCCATTGTGAGTGTTCCCATGGTGCATGTTCCCATGGTGAATGTTCCCAAGGTGAGAGGTCCCATGGCGAGAGTTCCCATTGTGAGTGTTTCCATGGTGAGTGTACCCATGGTGCATGTTCCCATGGTGAATGTTCCCATGGTGAGTGTTCCCACGATGAGTGTTCAGATGGTGAGTGTTCCTATGGTGAGAATTCCAATGGTGACAGTTCTCATGCAGAATGTGCCCATGGTGAGTATTCCCATGGTGAGTGCTCCCATGGTGAGAGTTCCCATTTTGAGAGTTCCCATTTTGAGAGTTCCCATTTTGAGTGTTCCCATGGTGAGTGTTCCCATGCTGAATGTTCCCATGGTGATAGTTCCCATAGTGAGAGTTTCCATCCTGAGAGTTCCCATGGTGAAAGTACCCATGATGACTGTTCCAATGGTGAGTGTTCCCCTGGTGAGAGTTCCTACGGAGAGTGTTCCCATGGTGAATGCACCCAAAGTGAGAGTTCCCATGGTGAGTGTTGCTATGGTGACAGTTCCCATGCAGTATTTTCCCATGGTGAGTATTCCCATGGTGAGAGCGCCTACGGTGGGTGTTCCCATGGTGAGAGATCCCATGGTGAGTGTTCCCATGGTGAGAGTTCCCATGGTGAGTGTTCCCATGGTGAGTGTTCACATGGTGGATGTTCCCATGATGAATGCTCCCAAAGTGAGAGTTCCTATGCTGAGTGTTCCCATGGTGAGTGTTCCCATGGTGAGAGGTCCCATGGTGAATGTTCCCATGGTGAGAGATTGCATGGTGAATGTTCCCATGGTGAAAGTTCCCCTAGTGAAAGTTCCCATGCTGAGTGTTCCCAAGGGGAGTGTTCCCATGGTGAGTGTTCCCCTGGTGAGTGTTCCCATGGTGAGTGTTCCTATGGTGAGAGTTCCCATGCAGAATTTTCCCATGGTGAGTATTCCCATGGTGAGAGTTCCCACGGTGAGTGTTCCCATGGTGAGAGTTCCCATGGTGAGTTTTCCCATGGTGAGAGTTCCCATGGTGAGTGTTCCCATGGTGAGTTTTCCCATGGTGCATGTGCCCATGGTGAATGCTTCCAAAGTGTGAGTTCCCATGCTGAGTGTTCCCATGGTGAGTGTTCCCATGCTGAATGTTCCCTTGTGATAGATTCCATGCTGAGAGTTCCCATGGTGAGAGTTCCCATGGTGAAAGTACCACTGGTGAGTGTTCCCATGGTGAGCGTTCCCATGGTGAGAGCACCCCTCTAGTGAGTGTTCCCATGGTGAGTGTTCCCCTGGTGAGTGTTCCAATGGTGTGTGTTCCTATGGTGAGAGTTCCGATGCAGAATTTTCCCATGGTGAGTATTCCCATATTGAGAGTTCCCACGGTGTGTATTCCCATGGTGAGAGTTCCCATGCTGAGTGTTCCCATGGTTAGAATTCCCATGCTGAATGTTCCCATGGTGAGAGTTCCCATGATGAGTGTTCCCATGGTGATTGTTCCCATGGTGAGAGTTCCCATGGTGAGAGTTCCCATGGTGAGCTTGCCCATGCTGAGAGTTCCCATGCTGAATTTTCCCATGGTGAGAGTTCCCATGGTGAGTGTTCCCATGATGAGTTTTCCCATGATGAGAGTTCCCATGGTGAGATCTCCCCCTGGTGAGAGTTCCCATGGTGAGTGTTCCCAAGGTGAGAGTTCCCATGGCGAGAGCTTCCATTGTGAGTGTTCCCATGGTGAGTGTACCGATGGTGCATGTTCCCATGGTGAATGTTCCCATGGTGAGTGTTCCCACTCTAAGTGTTCAGATGGTGAGTGTTCCTATGGTGAGAATTCCAATGGTGACAGTTCCCATGCAGAATGTGCCCAAGGTGAGTATTCCCATGGTGAATGTTCCCAAGGTGAGAGTTCCCATGGTGAGAGTTCCCATGGTGAGTGTGCCCATGGCAAGAGTGGCCAAGGTGAGTGTTCCCATGGTGAGTGTTCCCATGGTGAGAGTTCCCATGGTGAATGTTCCCATGGTGAGAGATTGCATGGTGAATGTTCCCATGGTGAAAGTTCCCCTAGTGAAAGTTCCCATGCTGAGTGTTCCCAAGGGGAGTGTTCCCATGGTGAGTGTTCCCCTGGTGAGTGTTCCCATGGTGAGTGTTCCTATGGTGAGAGTTCCCATGCAGAATTTTCCCATGGTGAGTATTCCCATGGTGAGAGTTCCCACGGTGAGTGTTCCCATGGTGAGAGTTCCCATGGTGAGTTTTCCCATGGTGAGAGTTCCCATGGTGAGTGTTCCCACGGTGAGTTTTCCCATGGTGCATGTGCCCATGGTGAATGCTTCCAAAGTGTGAGTTCCCATGCTGAGTGTTCCCATGGTGAGTGTTCCCATGCTGAATGTTCCCTTGTGATAGATTCCATGCTGAGAGTTCCCATGGTGAGAGTTCCCATGGTGAAAGTACCAATGGTGAGTGTTCCCATGGTGAGCGTTCCCATGGTGAGAGCACCCCCTCCGGTGAGTGTTCCCATGGTGAGTGTTCCCCTGGTGAGTGTTCCAATGGTGTGTGTTCCTATGGTGAGAGTTCCGATGCAGAATTTTCCCATGGTGAGTATTCCCATATTGAGAGTTCCCACGGTGAGTATTCCCATGGTGAGAGTTCCCATGCTGAGTGTTCCCATGGTTAGAATTCCCATGCTGAATGTTCCCATGGTGAGAGTTCCCATGATGAGTGTTCCCATGGTGATTGTTCCCATGGTGAGAGTTCCCATGGTGAGAGTTCCCATGGTGAGTTTGCCCATGCTGAGAGTTCCCATGCTGAATTTTCCCATGGTGAGAGTTCCCATGGTGAGTGTTCCCATGATGAGTGTTCCCATGATGAGAGTTCCCATGGTGAGATCTCCCCCTGGTGAGAGTTCCCATGGTGAGTGTTCCCAAGGTGAGAGTTCCCATGGCGAGAGTTTCCATTGTGGGTGTTCCCATGGTGAGTGTACCGATGGTGCATGTTCCCATGGTGAATGTTCCCATGGTGAGTGTTCCCACTCTAAGTGTTCAGATGGTGAGTGTTCCTATGGTGAGAATTCCAATGGTGACAGTTCCCATGCAGAATGTGCCCAAGGTGAGTATTCCCATGGTGAATGTTCCCATGGTGAGCAACCCCATGGTGAGAGCTCCCATGATGAGAGTTCCCATGGTGAGAGCTGCCCCTGGTGAGTGTTCCCATTGTGAGTGTTCCAATGGTGAGTGTACCCATGGTGCATGTTCCCATGGTGAATGTTCCCATGGTGAGTGTTCCCACGATGAGTGTTCAGATGGTGAGTGTTCCTATGGTGCGAATACCAATGGTGACAGTTCCCATGCAGAATGTTCCCATGGTAAGTATTCCCATGGTGTGTTTTCCCATGGTGAGCGATCCCATGGTGAGAGCTCCCATGGTGAGAATCCCATGGTGAGTGTTCAAATGGTGAAAGTACCCATGGTGAGTGTTCCCATCGTGAGTGTACACATGGTGAGTGTTCCCATGGTGAGAGGTCCAATAGTAAGTGCTCCCATGGTGAGAGTACCCATGGTGAGTGTTGCCATGGTGAGTGTTCCCACTTTGAGAGTTCCCATTTTGAGTGTTCCCATGGTGAGTGTTCCAATGCTGAATGTTCCCACGGTGATATTTCCCATAGTGAGAGTTCACATGGTGAGAGATCCCATGGTGAAAGTACCCATGATGATTGTTCCCAAGGTGAGTGTTCCCCTGGTGAGTGTTCCTACGTTGCGTGTTCCCATGGTGAGTGGTCCCATGGTGAATGTTCCCATGATGAATGCTCCCAAAGTGAGAGTTCCCATGGTGAGCGTTGCTATGGTGAGATTTCCCATGCAGTATTTTCCCATGGTGAGTATTCCATTGGTGAGAGTGCCTACGGTGGGTGTTCTCATGGTGACAGTTCCCATGGTGAGTGTTCCCATGGTGAGAGTTCCCATGGTGAGTGTTCCCATGTTGAGTGTTCCCAAGGTGAGTGTTCTCATGGTGAGTGTTCCCATGGTGAGAGTTCCCATGGTGAATGTTCCCATGGTGAGAGATTGCATGGTGAATGTTCCCATGGTGAATGTTCCCCAAGTGAAAATTCCCATCATGAGTGTTCCCAAGGGTAGAGTTCCCAGGGGAGTGTTCGCACGATGAGTGTGCCCATGGTGAGTGTTCCCATGCTGAATGTTCCCATGGTGATAGTTCCCAAGTTGAGTATTCATGGTGTGAGTTCTGATGGTGAGAGTTCCCATGGTGAATGCTCCCAAGGGGAGAGTTCCCATGGGGAGTGTTCGCACGATGAGTGTGCCCATGGTGCGTGTTCCCATGCTGAATGTTCCCATGGTGATTGTTCCCATGGTGAGAGTTCCCATGCTGAGAGTTCCCATGGAGAATGTACCCATGGTGAGTGTTCCCATGGTGAGCATTCCCATGGTGAGAGCACACCCCCACCCCCTAGTGAGTGTTCACATGGTGAGTGTTACCCAGGTGAGTGTTCCCATGGTGAGTGTTCCTATGGTGAGAGTTCCCATGCAGCATTTTCCCATGGTGAGTATTCCCATGGTGAGAGCTCCCTTGGTGAGTGTTCCCATGGTGAGAGTTCCCATGGTGAGTGTTCCCATTTTGAGAGTTCCCATGGTGAGTGTTCCCATGGTGAGTTTTCCCATGGTGAATGTTCCCATGGTGAATGCTCCCAAAGTGAGAGTTCACATGCTGATTGTTCCAATGGTTTGAGTTCCCATGGTGAAAGTACCAATGGTGAGTGATCCCCTGGTGAGTGTTCCCATGGTGCGTGTTCCTATGGTGAGAGATCCCATGTAGAATTTTCCCATAGTGAGT